>NC_138029.1:1546905-1669704 GCF_964106645.2 Podarcis pityusensis
GAACTGCTCCTCTGGTCGATCATCCCACCAATACGAGGGTTCTGAAGCAGATCCCGAGGGTGACCCCTCTGGGGAACGGGCGTCTCGTGTCGGTTCCTCGTCCGAGTCGAACCCCCGGAACGTGCTGGCTGAAAGCGTGGGCGTGAAAAGCCAGTCGTCGAAAAAGTCTGCTGGCATTGGCCTATGTGGGAAGAGGGCATGAAACTCTTCTTTGAGCAGAGGTTCGTCTAAAGCGTAGCCCGGCACCCAGCTGTTGGCACTGGCCGGGGTGCCCTCCTTGGCGAGAAGGTATTCTACCCCCTCTTCCCCCCATCTGGAGTCCAAAATCTCCGTGACTTCGTTGATGCGCTCCTCCTGTGCCACTCCCCCTTGCCCGGTTCTCTCTCGGAGCGGACCCGGTGCCGTTCCTGGTTCCTGAAACCTGTGAGGTGCCTTGTAGGGAGTGAGCACCGATCTGTGGAACACCGGATGCATTCTGGAACCCTCCGGAAGAGCCAGCCTGAAAGCCACCGGGTTGACCTGTTCGTCGACTTGGTAGGGCCCCAGTTGTTTATGCCCTAGTTTCTTCTTCGCCAACGACCTGGCCGGCACTGCGTGGGCTGCTAACCAGACCCAGTCTCCCACATGGATCTCTTCGCCAACCCTTCTGTGTTTGTCCGCTTGTACCTTGTATGCGTGTTTAGCCAGCTCCAGGTGCCGCCGCAGCTGATCGTGGACCTCCTGCAACTCCGACGCGAACGCATCTGCTGTCTGCGGCTCCCCCTCCCCCATTCTTTCCAGTCCCGGGAAGGTTCTAGGGTGCCTCCCGTTGTTGGCGAAGAACGGCGTGACCCCCGTGGACACGTGCTTCGTGGTTGTTGTAGGCGAACTCGGCGAGAGGCAGGTAATCCACCCACGTCGCAGGCTGTTGATTCGCATAACATCTCAGGTACTGCTGCATGATGGCATTGACCCGCTCCGCTTGCCCGTTGGTCTGCGGGTGTCTAGCCGACGCCAGGTTGATCTTGACGTTCAGGAAGCCCATCAGCCTCTGCCAGAAGTTTGAGATGAACTGTCGCCCTCGGTCGGACAGAATAGACCGCGGCAGACCGTGAACCTTGAACACGTGGTCTATGAACAGTTTGGCGGTTTGTTCCGCCGTGGCCACCTTCGCACACGGAATGAAATGTGCCATCTTGGAGAACAAATCCACCACCACCAGCACAGCCGTCTTGCCCCTCGAGCTGGGCAGATCCGTGACAAAGTCCAGGGCCACTCTCTCCCATGGCTCGAACGGAGTTTGCAGCGGTTCCAGCAGTCCGGCCGGCGGTCTGTGCACTGGTTTGGCCCTCTGGCAGGTGTCACACCTCGCCACGTAGTCCGCGACTTCCCCTCTCATTCCGGGCCACCAGAAGTCTCTGGCTACTAATTCCACCGTCTTCTCCTTGCCAAAGTGCCCGGCAGTGGGCGCGTCGTGCAGCTGCTGCAGTACCTTGGCGCGAAGTTCGTCTCCCGGCACGTAGATGGCCCCTTTACGGATGAGCAAACCATCTCGCAGCTGGAACTCGTCGGTCGCTGCCGTGCCCCTGTGCACCTCTGCCATCTTTGCTTGCGCGAAGGAGTCATCCTGCAACGCTCGTCGCACCGCATCCAGGTCAACTGTTGCCGCCGCGCACGCCCACACTGTCGGTGCGAAGATGTGCATGGCGGCCGCTGGCGTTGCCTCCTCCAGATACTGTGGCTTACGGGAGAGAGCATCCGCCATGATGTTGGTGTCCCCCGGGACATACTCTATTCGGAAGTCGAAATTCGCAAAGAACTCAGCCCAACGTATCTGCCTCTGGTTCAGGAACTGTGCCGTGCGCCAGTGCTCTAGATTCTTGTGGTCCGTGCAGACCTGCACCGTGTGCTTGGCGCCGATCAGGAAGTGCCTCCACGCTTTGAACGCTGCATGAATGGCCAGCAACTCCCTGTCCCAGATGGTGTAGTTCTGTTCGGACTTGCTGAGCTTCCTTGAGTAAAACGCTCCCGGCCTCCAAACCCCCTGCGGGTCTTTCTGCAGCAGGACTGCTCCCACGGCTCTGTCCGAAGCGTCTGTCTCCACCCTCATCGGCCTGCTGGGGTTGACATGAAGCAGCTGCTCTTCCGACGCGAAGAGACGCTTGAGTGCCTGAAAGGACTGCTCCGCCTGCTCTGTCCAGATGAACTTCTTTTTCTTGGAGCTGAGCGTGTCCGTGATGGCCGCTGTCTGCATCGCAAAGCCTTTGATAAACTTGCGATAGAAGTTCGCGAAGCCGACAAACCGTTGGACCTCCTTCCGGTTGCGTGGGCTTTTCCAATCCAACACTGCTCGGACCTTGGCGCTGTCCATGGCGAGCCCTTTATCAGACAACTTGTAGCCCAGGAAATCCACCTCGGTCACGTCGAATTGGCACTTCTCCAGCTTGGCGTAAAGCCTATGTTGCTGTAGCCTGCTCAGCACTTCCTTGACGTGTCTGTCATGCTCCTGCTGCGATTCCGAAAAGATCAGGATGTCATCCAAGAAACAGACGCACGTCTTGTAGAGGAGCCCCGCCAACACGTGATGCATGAAAGCTTGAAAAACGTGGGAGCCATTTTGCAATCCAAAAGGCATAACTCTATATTCGTAGGTGCCCAGGGGCGTGAACATGGCTGTCTTCCACTCATCTCCCTCCCGCATGCGAATGAGGTTGTATGCCCCTCGCAGGTCCAACTTGGTGAACACTCTGCCCTTCCGTACCTTTGCGAGGAGGTCGTCGATTCGGGGCATGGGGAAGTCCGATGGCTTGGTCACACTGTTCAAGATGCGAAAGTCCACTACAAGTCTTTTTTGGGGCGTGTCCCGCTTCTTAACAAAGAATACCGGACTGCCCCCCGCTGCCTTGGACTCTCGGATGAAACCGCGCTCCAAATTATGATCTATGAACTCTTTGAGTTCCTGCAGTTCGTCCTCAGACATGGAATACAGCTTCCCTTTGGGTAGCGCCGCCCCCGGCAGCAGGTCAATTTTGCAGTCATATGGTCTGTGGGGGGGTAGCCTGTCTGCCTCTTTCTCGCAGAAAACCTCCAAAAATTCTGCGTACTTGTGGGGGACCGCTTGCAGCGTGCCTAGCTGCAGCTGTGACTCCTCTTCCCCTCCTTCCTGCCTGGGCACGATGCAGTGTTCAGCGCAAAAGGAAGAGCCGAAGGTCAGCTGCCTCTGGTACCAAGCCAGCGTCGGGCTGTGCTTGTCCAGCCAACTCATGCCCAATACAATGGGCGTGTCCGATAGTTGAGTGACATTGAAGCTGATGATTTCCCTGTGATTCCCGAGTCGCATCACCATTGGTGGCGTCTGCTTCACCACTTGCCCCCCTAGCAGCTCCCTGCCATCCACCGTGACAACCTGCAAGGGCAGCGTGGCAGGCAGCAACTGTATAGCGTGCCGGTCGACAAAGTCCTGCCCTATAAAGTCCGCATTGCTTCCGGAGTCAATGGTGATTGGCACGTCCATGGTGATTCCATTGGGCAGCTGGAGCGACGCGGTGAGCTTCACTACCGGTTTGGGCGGGAGGGGGTCCATGGGCTGTAAAATCTCTGGGGACTGCTTCACTGACACGTCTGGTTGGGCCCCAGTGCCTCTTCCTCCAACCAGACTCCTTCGTTTCCCTGCTGTGGTTGTCCTTGCTGCGTTGCTGCAGTTACCATTGCTGAGGCTGCAGTGTGCTTGTGGAGCCTCTGGGGACACTCTTTCGCCATATGCTGTGGATCATCGCAGATGTAACACTTCCTGTTCCCTCTAGGAGGCTTCGCTTTCACTGCTGCCGGTGCTAGGGCTCTGGCTGCTGACTGAGCCCTTGCACCTCCAACCTCCATAGGTTCCGCTCCTCCTCCTGGCGGAGGCGTGGATTGCGCACGCGCTGCTTCTCTGGGAAGGAAGGAGGAGCCCCTGGCTGGTTCGCGCCCTCCACGCCCTTCGTCCCTGCTCCACGGACGTCCTTCCAGCCGCACCCCCACCGCCAGCGCCCTCTGAACGATCTCCTGCGTGGTCCGGGGTCTCTCCCCCCTCGCAATTTCATCTTTAACCGAGCCGTGCAATCCCTCCCAAAACAGGTCTCTTACAGGAGCCGAATCTCTGTCCCATTCCAGGGCACTGACCAAAGCGAAAAAGCGGGCATGGTACTGCCTTACGCTGGCCCTCCCTTGCTTCAGTCCATGTATCTCCTGCCGAGCAAGATCCACGTCAATGCTTGATAAAAAGCACCCATCCATCGCTTTAATAAAGGCATCCGCATTTTGGAGCGCCGGATCATTATCTCTCCACAAATTGCGCAGCCATGCTTTAGCATCTCCATGCAAATGGGACATGATGAATCCCACCTTCTCTTGCTCATCTCTAAAGTCTTTGTTCAGCAGTTGCAGTGCACACATTACATCTGCTCTAAAGTTGGGGTACTGTTGCAAATTCCCATCGAAGTGAGAGACCAGACCGCCTGTTCGTCTCCCCAACCCAATCCCCTCCGGTTTGGGTGTCAGTTGCCCTTGCTTCGTAAGCACTTCCAACCTGACCTGGAGATCCCTGTAGGCGGCAGCTGCGTCCTCCTCTCTCTTCCTGGATGCAAGAGCCTCGGCATTCAGTCGTGTCACTGCTTCTCTGAGTTCCACTATCTGCTGTTCGGCCGTCATGTTGTCTGCCGTTCGTGAGCTCGCTAGTAGGCACCCGCTTTCTCTCCTCTCCGCGAGGACGTAGATGCCCACAATCAAGGGATGGAGCTTACTGTCAGAGCTGCTTCCAGATCCTAGCTCACAGAGGATCACGCTAGCCAGCGATCATTAAATAAAAGTCTTTATTGAGTTACAGTTTCCATTCTCAAGCTGCTGCGTGCAACTCTACGTCTCATGGTTAGATCGGCGAAGCTCCATCTGAGTCTCCGCCCCTTGTACACCAACTTAATATCCTAGCCTTGCTCCACCTTTTCCGCCTGACTGTTCTTCTCTGGGTCCCTCTGCCCCCCGGGGTCTCTTCCTTCCGGGATTCCTCTGACGCTGACGCTGACCCCCCTGACTCTTCTCCCTCCTTTCGGCGGGCTTTAGGACCTGGCTCCCTTTCCGGGCTGCCTACTGCGCCACCTTCCTGTGCATTTGAACTTGGCACGCGCGCCCAACCTTCCACCTTCCGTCTGACCGTTTCTTCGCTCCCCGATGGAGGTGTGGCCACTCCTGACTCGTGCCCTCCCCCCTGTTGTGAGCTGCCCGCGCTTGATCCCTGGCGCCCTTCCTCTTCCCTGCTCTCTGGCGGTGACGCTGGTCCTGATTTCCAACTGCTCCCCTCTGAGTCCCCTCTGGCTCTATCTTCCTGGGGTGTCCCCCTAGGCTCCCCCCTTGCCCTGGCCACTGGTGCTCCTTTCTGTGAATCTTCTGATTCACTGGAAAGACTCGGAGATCTCGGGTCGTCGTCATCACTCATCTTTTCTTCTGCCTCCTCTCCCTCGCTCTCTGTTTCCTCCCTTGCCCTTGCCTCTGCTCCTGAACCCCTGACAGCTTCCATACGTGTAGAAAGTAGACGAATAAGCTTTGATTGTGCTTATTTCTATTCGAATGGTGTTTTTTGGGTGTGCACCAGAATCACCCCCAACCAAAGCAAAAGGTGTTTTGGCTTCCAACTACATAAAAAGAAGATAATAAAGCTCTGATTGGACTTATTTCAAATTGGTCTTTTTGGGGTTAGAATGCACATTCACCCAAAAATCGCAGAGCGACATGTTTATTATCAGACCAAACCAAGCGTAGGTGTTTTGGTTCCATCTCAATAGAAAGAGGACGAATAAGCTTGCATTGTTCTTTCGGTGTTCATTCACTCACAAATAGCAAAGCGAATTGTAATAAGCCTAAACAAAGCTAAATAGGTTTTTTTCGGTACCAGCTACATAGAACAAAGAATCTTTGATTTCGCTTATTTCAAGTCGTGTTCTTTGGTGTTAATGCACATTGACCCAGAAATCGCAAAGTGTGTGTAATGAGACCAAAATAACACAACATTGTCTTTTCGCTTCCATACGCGTAGAAAGAAGACAAATAACCTTTGATTGTGCTTATTTCAATTCGCATGGGGTTTTATGGGTGTGCACCAGAATCACCCCCAACCAAAGCAAAAAGGTCTTTTGGCTTCCAGCTACATAAAAAGAAGAAGATAAAGCTCTGATTGGGCTCATTTCAAATTGGTGTTGTCAGAGTTGCTTCCAGATCCTAGCTCACAGAGGATCACGCTAGCCAGCGATCATTAAATAAAAGTCTTTATTGAGTTACAGTTTCCATTCTCAAGCTGCTGCGTGCAACCCTACGTCTAATGGTTAGATCGGCGAAGCTCCATCTGAGTCTCCGCCCCTTGTACACCAACTTAATATCCTAGCCTTGCTCCACCTTTTCCGCCTGACTGTTCTTCTCTGGGTCCCTCTGCCCCCCGGGGTCTCTTCCTTCCGGGATTCCTCTGACGCTGACGCTGACCCCCCTGACTCTTCTCCCTCCTTTCGGCGGGCTTTAGGACCTGGCTCCCTTTCCGGGCTGCCTACTGCGCCACCTTCCTGTGCATTTGAACTTGTCGCGCGCGCCCAACCTTCCACCTTCCGTCTGACCGTTTCTTCGCTCCCCGATGGAGGTGTGGCCACTCCTGACTCGTGCCCTCCCCCCTGTTGTGAGCTGCCAGCGCTTGATCCCTGGCGCCCTTCCTCTTCCCTGCTCTCTGGCGGTGACGCTGGTCCCGATTTCCAACTGCTCCCCTCTGAGTCCCCTCTGGCTCTATCTTCCTGGGGTGTCCCCCTAGGCTCCCCCCTTGCCCTGGCCACTGGTGCTCCTTTCTGTGAATCTTCTGATTCACTGGAAAGACTCGGAGATCTCGGGTCGTCGTCATCACTCATCTTTTCTTCTGCCTCCTCCCCCTCGCTCTCTGTTTCCTCCCTTGCCCTTGCCTCTGCTCCTGAACCCCTGACATCCATCCCCCCCTCGAAGCCCCCTCTTCCCCCCTCCCCTCCTTCCGGTGCGGGATCTGGGTGCTGCTGTGTCAGGGGGACGAATGTCGGATACAGTTCGCTTCCCGTGGCGGGCCGCCATCCGAAGTCTTCCGGTTCTTCCTCCCTGCTCTCGTTGACGACGGTCACCTCCGCTTCCATCTCTGTGCCGCCGTGCTCGAAACCCGGGTCGTCCCCGAAAACGTCCATGTCCATCTCTCCCTCGTTGCCTTCTGGAGACGTTGCTCGTCCTGGACCCTCCAGCCACCTTCTGCGGAACTGCTCCTCTGGTCGATCATCCCACCAATACGAGGGTTCTGAAGCAGATCCCGAGGGTGACCCCTCCGGGGAACGGGCGTCTCGTGTCGGTTCCTCGTCCGAGTCGAACCCCCGGAACGTGCTGGCTGAAAGCGTGGGCGTGAAAAGCCAGTCGTCGAAAAAGTCTGCTGGCATTGGCCTGTGTGGGAAGAGGGCATGAAACTCTTCTTTGAGCAGAGGTTCGTCTAAAGCGTAGCCCGGCACCCAGCTGTTGGCACTGGCCAGGGTGCCCTCCTTGGCGAGAAGGTATTCTACCCCCTCTTCCCCCCATCTGGAGTCCAAAATCTCCGTGACTTCGTTGATGCGCTCCTCCTGTGCCACTCCCCCTTGCCCGGTTCTCTCTCGGAGCGGACCCGGTGCCGTTCCTGGTTCCTGAAACCTGTGAGGTGCCTTGTAGGGAGTGAGCACCGATCTGTGGAACACCGGATGCATTCTGGAACCCTCCGGAAGAGCCAGCCTGAAAGCCACCGGGTTGACCTGTTCTTCGACTTGGTAGGGCCCCAGTTGTTTATGCCCTAGTTTCTTCTTCGCCAACGACCTGGCCGGCACTGCGTGGGCTGCTAACCAGACCCAGTCTCCCACATGGATCTCTTCGCCAACCCTTCTGTGTTTGTCCGCTTGTACCTTGTATGCGTGTTTAGCCAGCTCCAGGTGCCGCCGCAGCTGATCGTGGACCTCCTGCAACTCCGACGCGAACGCATCTGCTGTCTGCGGCTCCCCCTCCCCCATTCTTTCCAGTCCCGGGAAGGTTCTGGGGTGCCTCCCGTTGTTGGCGAAGAACGGCGTGACCCCCGTGGACACGTGCTTCGTGTTGTTGTAGGCGAACTCGGCGAGAGGCAGGTAATCCACCCACGTCGCAGGCTGTTGATTCGCATAACATCTCAGGTACTGCTGCATGATGGCATTGACCCGCTCCGCTTGCCCGTTGGTCTGCGGGTGTCTAGCCGACGCCAGGTTGATCTTGACGTTCAGGAAGCCCATCAGCCTCTGCCAGAAGTTCGAGATGAACTGTCGCCCTCGGTCGGACAGAATAGACCGCGGCAGACCGTGAACCTTGAACACGTGGTCTATGAACAGTTTGGCGGTTTGTTCCGCCGTGGCCACCTTCGCACACGGAATGAAATGTGCCATCTTGGAGAACAAGTCCACCACCACCAGCACAGCCGTCTTGCCCCTCGAGCTGGGCAGATCCGTGACAAAGTCCAGGGCCACTCTCTCCCATGGTTCGAACGGAGTTTGCAGCGGTTCCAGCAGTCCGGCCGGCGGTCTGTGCACTGGTTTGGCCCTCTGGCAGGTGTCACACCTCGCCACGTAGTCCGCGACTTCCCCTCTCATTCCGGGCCACCAGAAGTCTCTGGCTACTAATTCCACCATCTTCTCCTTGCCAAAGTGCCCGGCAGTGGGCGCGTCGTGCAGCTGCTGCAGTACCTTGGCGCGAAGTTCGTCTCCCGGCACGTAGATGGCCCCTTTACGGATGAGCAAACCATCTCGCAGCTGGAACTCGTCGGTCGCTGCCGTGCCCCTGTGCACCTCTGCCATCTTTGCTTGCGCGAAGGAGTCATCCTGCAACGCTCGTCGCACCGCATCCAGGTCAACTGTTGCCGCCGCGCACGCCCACACTGTCGGTGCGAAGATGTGCATGGCGGCCGCTGGCGTTGCCTCCTCCAGATACTGTGGCTTACGGGAGAGAGCATCCGCCATGATGTTGGTGTCCCCCGGGACATATTCTATTCGGAAGTCGAAATTCGCAAAGAACTCAGCCCAACGTATCTGCCTCTGGTTCAGGAACTGTGCCGTGCGCCAGTGCTCTAGATTCTTGTGGTCCGTGCAGACCTGCACCGTGTGCTTGGCGCCGATCAGGAAGTGCCTCCACGCTTTGAACGCTGCATGAATGGCCAGCAACTCCCTGTCCCAGATGGTGTAGTTCTGTTCGGACTTGCTGAGCTTCCTTGAGTAAAACGCTCCCGGCCTCCAAACCCCCTGCGGGTCTTTCTGCAGCAGGACTGCTCCCACGGCTCTGTCTGAAGCGTCTGTCTCCACCCTCATCGGCCTGCTGGGGTTGACATGAAGCAGCTGCTCTTCCGACGCGAAGAGACGCTTGAGTGCCTGAAAGGACTGCTCCGCCTGCTCTGTCCAGATGAACTTCTTTTTCTTGGAGCTGAGCGTGTCCGTGATGGCCGCTGTCTGCATCGCAAAGCCTTTGATAAACTTGCGATAGAAGTTCGCGAAGCCGACAAACCGTTGGACCTCCTTCCGGTTGCGTGGGCTTTTCCAATCCAACACTGCTCGGACCTTGGCGCTGTCCATGGCGAGCCCTTTATCAGACAACTTGTAGCCCAGGAAATCCACCTCCGTCACGTCGAATTGGCACTTCTCCAGCTTGGCGTAAAGCCTATGTTGCTGTAGCCTGCTCAGCACTTCCTTGACGTGTCTGTCATGCTCCTGCTGCGATTCCGAAAAGATCAGGATGTCATCCAAGAAACAGACGCACGTCTTGTAGAGGAGCCCCGCCAACACGTGATGCATGAAAGCTTGAAAAACGTGGGAGCCATTTTGCAATCCAAAAGGCATAACTCTATATTCGTAGGTGCCCAGGGGCGTGAACATGGCTGTCTTCCACTCATCTCCTTCCCGCATGCGAATGAGGTTGTATGCCCCTCGCAGGTCCAACTTGGTGAACACTCTGCCCTTCCGTACCTTTGCGAGGAGGTCGTCGATTCGGGGCATGGGGAAGTCCGATGGCTTGGTCACACTGTTCAAGATGCGAAAGTCCACTACAAGTCTTTTTTGGGGCGTGTCCCTCTTCTTAACAAAGAATACCGGACTGCCCCCCGCTGCCTTGGACTCTCGGATGAAACCGCGCTCCAAATTATGATCTATGAACTCTTTGAGTTCCTGCAGTTCGTCCTCAGACATGGAATACAGCTTCCCTTTGGGCAGCGCCGCCCCCGGCAGCAGGTCAATTTTGCAGTCATATGGTCTGTGGGGGGGTAGCCTGTCTGCCTCCTTCTCGCAGAAAACCTCCAAAAATTCTGCGTACTTGTGGGGAACCGCTTGCAGCGTGCCTAGCTGCAGCTGTGACTCCTCTTCCTCTCCTTCCTGCCTGGGCACGATGCAGTGTTCAGCGCAAAAGGAAGAGCCGAAGGTCAGCTGCCTCTGGTACCAAGCCAGCGTCGGGCTGTGCTTGTCCAGCCAACTCATGCCCAATACAATGGGCGTGTCCGATAGTTGAGTGACATTGAAGCTGATGATTTCCCTGTGATTCCCAAGTCGCATCACCATTGGTGGCGTCTGCTTCACCACTTGCCCCCCTAGCAGCTCCCTGCCATCCACCGTGACAACCTGCAGGGGCAGCGTGGCAGGCAGCAACTGTATAGCGTGCCGGTCGACAAAGTCCTGCCCTATAAAGTCCACATTGCTTCCGGAGTCAATGGTGATTGGCACGTCCATGGTGATTCCATTGGGCAGCTGGAGCGACGCGGTGAGCCTCACTACCGGTTTGGGCGGGAGGGGGTCCATGGGCTGTAAAATCTCTGGGGACTGCTTCACTGACACGTCTGGCTGGGCCCCAGTGCCTCTTCCAACCAGACTCCATCGTTTCCCTGCTGTGGTTGTCCTTGCTGCGTTGCTGCAGTTACCATTGCTGAGGCTGCAGTGTGCTTGTGGAGCCTCTGGGGACACTCTTTCGCCATATGCTGTGGATCATCGCAGATGTAACACTTCCTGTTCCCTCTAGGAGGCTTCGCTTTCACTGCTGCCGGTGCTAGGGCTCTGGCTGCTGACTGAGCCCTTGCACCTCCAACCTCCATAGGTTCCGCTCCTCCTCCTGGCGGAGGCGTGGATTGCGCACGCGCTGCTTCTCTGGGAAGGAAGGAGGAGCCCCTGGCTGGTTCGCGCCCTCCACGCCCTTCGCCACTGCTCCACGGACGTCCTTCCAGCCGCACCCCCACCGCCAGCGCCCTCTGAACGATCTCCTGCGTGGTCCGGGGTCTCTCCCCCCTCGCAATTTCATCTTTAACCGAGCCGTGCAATCCCTCCCAAAACAGGTCTCTTACAGGAGCCGAATCTCTGTCCCATTCCAGAGCACTGACCAAAGCGAAAAAGCGGGCATGGTACTGCCTTACGCTGGCCCTCCCTTGCTTCAGTCCATGTATCTGCTGCCGAGCAAGATCCACGTCAATGCTTGACAAAAAGCACCCATCCATCGCTTTAATAAAGGCATCCGCGTTTTGGAGCGCCGGATCCTTATCTCTCCACAAATTGCGCAGCCATGCTTTAGCATCTCCATGCAAATGGGACATGATGAATCCCACCTTCTCTTGCTCATCTCTAAAGTCGTTGTTCAGCAGTTGCAGTGCACACATTACATCTGCTCTAAAGTTGGGGTACTGTTGCAAATTCCCATCGAAGTGAGAGACCAAACCGCCTGTTCGTCTCCCCAACCCAATCCCCTCCGGTTTGGGTGTCAGTTGCCCTTGCTTCGTAAGCACTTCCAACCTGACCTGGAGATCCCTGTAGGCGGCAGCTGCGTCCTCCTCTCTCTTCCTGGATGCAAGAGCCTCGGCATTCAGGCGCGACACTGCTTCTCTGAGTTCCACTATCTGCTGTTCGGCCGTCATGTTGTCTGCCGTTCGTGAGCTCGCTAGTAGGCACCCGCTTTCTCTCCTCTCCGCGAGGCTGTAGATGCCCACAATTCATGAGATGGAGCTTACTGTCAGAGTTGCTTCCAGATCCTAGCTCACAGAGGATCACGCTAGCCAGCGATCATTAAATAAAAGTCTTTATTGAGTTACAGTTTCCATTCTCAAGCTGCTGCGTGCAACCCTACGTCTAATGGTTAGATCGGCGAAGCTCCATCTGAGTCTCCGCCCCTTGTACACCAACTTAATATCCTAGCCTTGCTCCACCTTTTCCGCCTGACTGTTCTTCTCTGGGTCCCTCTGCCCCCCGGGGTCTCTTCCTTCCGGGATTCCTCTGACGCTGACGCTGACCCCCCTGACTCTTCTCCCTCCTTTCGGCGGGCTTTAGGACCTGGCTCCCTTTCCGGGCTGCCTACTGCGCCACCTTCCTGTGCATTTGAACTTGTCGCGCGCGCCCAACCTTCCACCTTCCGTCTGACCGTTTCTTCGCTCCCCGATGGAGGTGTGGCCACTCCTGACTCGTGCCCTCCCCCCTGTTGTGAGCTGCCAGCGCTTGATCCCTGGCGCCCTTCCTCTTCCCTGCTCTCTGGCGGTGACGCTGGTCCCGATTTCCAACTGCTCCCCTCTGAGTCCCCTCTGGCTCTATCTTCCTGGGGTGTCCCCCTAGGCTCCCCCCTTGCCCTGGCCACTGGTGCTCCTTTCTGTGAATCTTCTGATTCACTGGAAAGACTCGGAGATCTCGGGTCGTCGTCATCACTCATCTTTTCTTCTGCCTCCTCCCCCTCGCTCTCTGTTTCCTCCCTTGCCCTTGCCTCTGCTCCTGAACCCCTGACAGGTGTTTTTGGGGTTAGAATGCACATTCACCCAAAGATCGCAGAGCGACATGTTTATTATCAGCCCAAACCAAGCATAGGTGTTTTGGTTCCATCTCAATAGAAAGAGGACGAATAAGCTTGCATTGTTCTTTCAGTGTTCAGTCCCCCACAAATAGCAAAGCAAGGTGTAATAAGCCTAAACAAAGCCAAACAGGTTGTTTTCGGTTGCAACAACATAGAAAGAAGAATCGTGGATTTTGCTTATTTCGTGTTCTTTGGTGTTAATGCACATTGACCCAGAAATCGCAAAGTGTGTGTAATGAGACCAAAATAACACAACACCGTCTTTTCGCTTCCATACGTGTAGAAAGTAGACGAATAAGCTTTGATTGTGCTTATTTCTATTCGAATGGTGTTTTTTGGGTGTGCACCAGAATCACCCCCAACCAAAGCAAAAGGTGTTTTGGCTTCCAACTACATAAAAAGAAGATAATAAAGCTCTGATTGGACTTATTTCAAATTGGTCTTTTTGGGGTTAGAATGCACATTCACCCAAAAATCGCAGAGCGACATGTTTATTATCAGACCAAACCAAGCGTAGGTGTTTTGGTTCCATCTCAATAGAAAGAGGACGAATAAGCTTGCATTGTTCTTTCGGTGTTCATTCACTCACGAATAGCAAAGCGAATTGTAATAAGCCTAAACAAAGCTAAATAGGTTTTTTTGGGTACCAGCTACATAGAACAAAGTATCTTTGATTTCGCTTATTTCAAGTCGTGTTCTTTGGTGTTAATGCACATTGACCCAGAAATCGCAAAGTGTGTGTAATGAGACCAAAATAACACAACATTGTCTTTTCGCTTCCATACGCGTAGAAAGAAGACAAATAACCTTTGATTGTGCTTATTTCAATTCGCATGGGGTTTTATGGGTGTGCACCAGAATCACCCCCAACCAAAGCAAAAAGGTCTTTTGGCTTCCAGCTACATAAAAAGAAGAAGATAAAGCTCTGATTGGGCTCATTTCAAATTGGTTTTTTTTGAGGTTAGAATGCACATTCACCCAAAGATCGCAGAGTGACATGTTTATTATCAGCCCAAACTAAGCATAGGTGTTTTGGTTCCATCTCAATAGAAAGAGGACGAATAAGCTTGCATTGTTCTTTCGGTGTTCAGTCCCCCACAAATAGCAAAGCAAGGTGTAATAAGCCTAAACAAAGCCAAACAGGTTGTTTTCGGTTGCAACAACATAGAAAGAAGAATCGTGGATTTTGCTTATTTCGTGTTCTTTGGTGTTAATGCACATTGACCCAGAAATCGCAAAGTGTGTGTAATGAGACCAAAATAACACAACACCGTCTTTTCGCTTCCATACGTGTAGAAAGTAGACGAATAAGCTTTGATTGTGCTTATTTCTATTCGAATGGTGTTTTTTGGGTGTGCACCAGAATCACCCCCAACCAAAGCAAAAGGTGTTTTGGCTTCCAACTACATAAAAAGAAGATAATAAAGCTCTGATTGGACTTATTTCAAATTGGTCTTTTTGGGGTTAGAATGCACATTCACCCAAAAATCGCAGAGCGACATGTTTATTATCAGACCAAACCAAGCGTAGGTGTTTTGGTTCCATCTCAATAGAAAGAGGACGAATAAGCTTGCATTGTTCTTTCGGTGTTCATTCACTCACAAATAGCAAAGCGAATTGTAATAAGCCTAAACAAAGCTAAATAGGTTTTTTTGGGTACCAGCTACATAGAACAAAGTATCTTTGATTTCGCTTATTTCAAGTCGTGTTCTTTGGTGTTAATGCACATTGACCCAGAAATCGCAAAGTGTGTGTAATGAGACCAAAATAACACAACACCGTCTTTTCGCTTCCATACGTGTAGAAAGTAGACGAATAAGCTTTGATTGTGCTTATTTCTATTCGAATGGTGTTTTTTGGGTGTGCACCAGAATCACCCCCAACCAAAGCAAAAGGTGTTTTGGCTTCCAACTACATAAAAAGAAGATAATAAAGCTCTGATTGGACTTATTTCAAATTGGTCTTTTTGGGGTTAGAATGCACATTCACCCAAAAATCGCAGAGCGACATGTTTATTATCAGACCAAACCAAGCGTAGGTGTTTTGGTTCCATCTCAATAGAAAGAGGACGAATAAGCTTGCATTGTTCTTTCGGTGTTCATTCACTCACAAATAGCAAAGCGAATTGTAATAAGCCTAAACAAAGCTAAATAGGTTTTTTTCGGTACCAGCTACATAGAACAAAGAATCTTTGATTTCGCTTATTTCAAGTCGTGTTCTTTGGTGTTAATGCACATTGACCCAGAAATCGCAAAGTGTGTGTAATGAGACCAAAATAACACAACATTGTCTTTTCGCTTCCATACGCGTAGAAAGAAGACAAATAACCTTTGATTGTGCTTATTTCAATTCGAATGGGGTTTTATGGGTGTGCACCAGAATCACCCCCAACCAAAGCAAAAAGGTCTTTTGGCTTCCAGCTACATAAAAAGAAGAAGATAAAGCTCTGATTGGGCTCATTTCAAATTGGTGTTTTTGGGGTTAGAATGCACATTCACCCAAAGATCGCAGAGCGACATGTTTATTATCAGCCCAAACCAAGCATAGGTGTTTTGGTTCCATCTCAATAGAAAGAGGACGAATAAGCTTGCATTGTTCTTTCAGTGTTCAGTCCCCCACAAATAGCAAAGCAAGGTGTAATAAGCCTAAACAAAGCCAAACAGGTTGTTTTCGGTTGCAACAACATAGAAAGAAGAATCGTGGATTTTGCTTATTTCGTGTTCTTTGGTGTTAATGCACATTGACCCAGAAATCGCAAAGTGTGTGTAATGAGACCAAAATAACACAACACCGTCTTTTCGCTTCCATACGTGTAGAAAGTAGACGAATAAGCTTTGATTGTGCTTATTTCTATTCGAATGGTGTTTTTTGGGTGTGCACCAGAATCACCCCCAACCAAAGCAAAAGGTGTTTTGGCTTCCAACTACATAAAAAGAAGATAATAAAGCTCTGATTGGACTTATTTCAAATTGGTCTTTTTGGGGTTAGAATGCACATTCACCCAAAAATCGCAGAGCGACATGTTTATTATCAGACCAAACCAAGCGTAGGTGTTTTCGTTCCATCTCAATAGAAAGAGGACGAATAAGCTTGCATTGTTCTTTCGGTGTTCATTCACTCACAAATAGCAAAGCGAATTGTAATAAGCCTAAACAAAGCTAAATAGGTTTTTTTGGGTACCAGCTACATAGAACAAAGAATCTTTGATTTCGCTTATTTCAAGTGTTCTTTGGTGTTAATGCACATTGACCCAGAAATCGCAAAGTGTGTGTAATGAGACCAAAATAACACAACATTGTCTTTTCGCTTCCATACGCGTAGAAAGAAGACAAATAACCTTTGATTGTGCTTATTTCAATTCGCATGGGGTTTTATGGGTGTGCACCAGAATCACCCCCAACCAAAGCAAAAAGGTCTTTTGGCTTCCAGCTACATAAAAAGAAGAAGATAAAGCTCTGATTGGGCTCATTTCAAATTGGTGTTTTTGGGGTTAGAATGCACATTCACCCAAAGATCGCAGAGCGACATGTTTATTATCAGCCCAAACCAAGCATAGGTGTTTTGGTTCCATCTCAATAGAAAGAGGACGAATAAGCTTGCATTGTTCTTTGAGTGTTCAGTCCCCCACAAATAGCAAAGCAAGGTGTAATAAGCCTAAACAAAGCCAAACATGTTGTTTTCGGTTGCAACAACATAGAAAGAAGAATCGTGGATTTTGCTTATTTCGTGTTCTTTGGTGTTAATGCACATTGACCCAGAAATCGCAAAGTGTGTGTAATGAGACCAAAATAACACAACACCGTCTTTTCGCTTCCATACGTGTAGAAAGTAGACGAATAAGCTTTGATTGTGCTTATTTCTATTCGAATGGTGTTTTTTGGGTGTGCACCAGAATCACCCCCAACCAAAGCAAAAGGTGTTTTGGCTTCCAACTACATAAAAAGAAGATAATAAAGCTCTGATTGGACTTATTTCAAATTGGTCTTTTTGGGGTTAGAATGCACATTCACCCAAAAATCGCAGAGCGACATGTTTATTATCAGACCAAACCAAGCGTAGGTGTTTTGGTTCCATCTCAATAGAAAGAGGACGAATAAGCTTGCATTGTTCTTTCGGTGTTCATTCACTCACAAATAGCAAAGCGAATTGTAATAAGCCTAAACAAAGCTAAATAGGTTTTTTTGGGTACCAGCTACATAGAACAAAGAATCTTTGATTTCGCTTATTTCAAGTCGTGTTCTTTGGTGTTAATGCACATTGACCCAGAAATCGCAAAGTGTGTGTAATGAGACCAAAATAACTTAACATTGTCTTTTCGCTTCCATACGCGTAGAAAGAAGACAAATAACCTTTGATTGTGCTTATTTCAATTCGCATGGGGTTTTATGGGTGTGCACCAGAATCACCCCCAACCAAAGCAAAAAGGTCTTTTGGCTTCCAGCTACATAAAAAGAAGAAGATAAAGCTCTGATTGGGCTCATTTCAAATTGGTGTTTTTGGGGTTAGAATGCACATTCACCCAAAGATCGCAGAGCGACATGTTTATTATCAGCCCAAACCAAGCATAGGTGTTTTGGTTCCATCTCAATAGAAAGAGGACGAATAAGCTTGCATTGTTCTTTCAGTGTTCAGTCCCCCACAAATAGCAAAGCAAGGTGTAATAAGCCTAAACAAAGCCAAACAGGTTGTTTTCGGTTGCAACAACATAGAAAGAAGAATCGTGGATTTTGCTTATTTCGTGTTCTTTGGTGTTAATGCACATTGACCCAGAAATCGCAAAGTGTGTGTAATGAGACCAAAATAACACAACACCGTCTTTTCGCTTCCATACGTGTAGAAAGTAGACGAATAAGCTTTGATTGTGCTTATTTCTATTCGAATGGTGTTTTTTGGGTGTGCACCAGAATCACCCCCAACCAAAGCAAAAGGTATTTTGACTTCCAACTACATAAAAAGAAGATAATAAAGCTCTGATTGGGCTCATTTCAAATTGGTGTTTTTGGGGTTAGAATGCACATTCACCCAAAAATCGCAGAGCGACATGTTTATTATCAGCCCAAACCAAGCATAGGTGTTTTGGTTCCATCTCAATAGAAAGAGGACGAATAAGCTTGCATTGTTCTTTCGGTGTTCATTCACTCACAAATAGCAAAGCGAATTGTAATAAGGCTAAACAAAGCTAAATAGGTTCTTTTGGGTACCAGCTACATAGAACGAAGAATCTTTGATTTCGCTTATTTCAAGTCGTGTTCTTTGGTGTTAATGCACATTGACCCAGAAATCGCAAAGTGTGTGTAATGAGACCAAAATAACACAACATTGTCTTTTCGCTTCCATACGCATAGAAAGATGACAAATAACCTTTGATTGTGCTTATTTCAATTCGCATGGGGTTTTCTGGGTGTGCACCAGAATCACCCCCAACCAAAGCAAAAAGGTCTTTTGGGTTCCAGCTACATAAAAAGAAGATGATAAAGCTCTAATTGGGCTTATTTCAAATAGGTGTTTTTGGGGTTAGAATGCACAATCACCCAAAAATCGCAGAACGACATGTTTATTATCAGACCAAACCAAGCGTAGGTGTTTTGGTTCCATCTCAATAGATAGAGGACGAATAAGCTTGGATTGTTCTTTCGGTGTTCATTCACTCACAAATAGCAAAGCGAATTGTAATAAGCCTAAACAAAGCTAAATAGGTTTTTTTGGGTACCAGCTACATAGAACGAAGAATCTTTGATTTCGCTTATTTCAAGTCGTGTTCTTTGGTGTTAATGCACATTGACCCAGAAATCGCAAAGTGTGTGTAATGAGACCAAAATAACACAACATTGTCTTTTCGCTTCCATACGCATAGAAAGATGACAAATAACCTTTGATTGTGCTTATTTCAATTCGCATGGGGTTTTCTGGGTGTGCACCAGAATCACCCCCAACCAAAGCAAAAAGGTCTTTTGGGTTCCAGCTACATATAAAGAAGATGATAAAGCTCTAATTGGGCTTATTTCAAATAGGTGTTTTCGGGGTTAGAATGCACAATCACCCAAAAATCGCAGAACGACATGTTTATTATCAGACCAAACCAAGCGTAGGTGTTTTGGTTCCATCTCAATAGATAGAGGACGAATAAGCTTGGATTGTTCTTTCGGTGTTCATTCACTCACAAATAGCAAAGCGAATTGTAATAAGGCTAAACAAAGCTAAATAGGTTCTTTTGGGTACCAGCTACATAGAACGAAGAATCTTTGATTTCGCTTATTTCAAGTCGTGTTCTTTGGTGTTAATGCACATTGACCCAGAAATCACAAAGTGTGTGTAATGAGACCAAAATAACACAACATTGTCTTTTCGCTTCCATACGCATAGAAAGATGACAAATAACCTTTGATTGTGCTTATTTCAATTCGCATGGGGTTTTCTGGGTGTGCACCAGAATCACCCCCAACCAAAGCAAAAAGGTCTTTTGGGTTCCAGCTACATAAAAAGAAGATGATAAAGCTCTAATTGGGCTTATTTCAAATAGGTGTTTTTGGGGTTAGAATGCACAATCACCCAAAAATCGCAGAACGACATGTTTATTATCAGACCAAACCAAGCGTAGGTGTTTTGGTTCCATCTCAATAGATAGAGGACGAATAAGCTTGGATTGTTCTTTCGGTGTTCATTCACTCACAAATAGCAAAGCGAATTGTAATAAGGCTAAACAAAGCTAAATAGGTTCTTTTGGGTACCAGCTACATAGAACGAAGAATCTTTGATTTCGCTTATTTCAAGTCGTGTTCTTTGGTGTTAATGCACATTGACCCAGAAATCTCAAAGTGTGTGTAATGAGACCAAAATAACACAACATTGTCTTTTCGCTTCCATACGCATAGAAAGATGACAAATAACCTTTGATTGTGCTTATTTCAATTCGCATGGGGTTTTCTGGGTGTGCACCAGAATCACCCCCAACCAAAGCAAAAAGGTCTTTCGGGTTCCAGCTACATAAAAAGAAGATGATAAAGCTCTAATTGGGCTTATTTCAAATAGGTGTTTTTGGGGTTAGAATGCACAATCACCCAAAAATCGCAGAGCGACATGTTTATTATCAGACCAAGCCAAGCGTAGGTGTTTTGGTTCCATCTCAATAGATAGAGGACGAATAAGCTTGGATTGTTCTTTCGGTGTTCATTCACTCACAAATAGCAAAGCGAATTGTAATAAGGCTAAACAAAGCTAAATAGGTTATTTTGGGTACCAGCTACATAGAACGAAGAATCTTTATTTCAAGTCGTGTTCTTTGGTGTTAATGCACGTTGACCCAGAAATCTCAAAGTGTGTGTAATGAGACCAAAATAACACAACATTGTCTTTTTGCTTCCATACGCGTAGAAAGAAGACAAATAAGCTTTGATTGTGCTTATTTCAATTCGCATGGGGTTTTCTGGGTGTGCACCAGAATCACCCCCAACCAAAGCAAAAAGGTCTTTTGGCTTCCAGCTACATAAAAAGAAGAACATAAAGCTCTTATTGGGCTCATTTCAAATTGGTGTTCTCAGGGGTTCAGGGACAGAGGCACAGGGTAGGCAGGAGATGGAGAGCGATGGGGTGAATCCCAGGACAGCGAGGAAGAGGATGACAATGACTCTAGAGATTCCATGAGTCTTTCCAGCGAATCAGAGGATTCCCGAAGGGGGCACCGGTGGTCAAGGCCAGGGGAGACCCAGGGGGGACTTGTCAGGAGCAGGGGGCCAGCGGGGGATCCCAAAGTGGCAGCTGGGCGTCAGGACCAGTCTCCCCGCCAGAGTGCAGCGAAGGGGGTGGAGGTTCCAGTGTATCAGGGGAGGCGGCTCCGGCAGTAGAGAAAGGAGGGAGGTCGGAGCAAGCCACCCTCCCGGAAGGGGAGGGGAGTAGTGAAGGGAGTAGCGTAGCTGTCAAAAGGAAAGTTAGAGGTTGGGGGCGCGCGCCAAGTTCCAATGTAGAGGCGCGCGGAAGTACAGGGAGCCCGGAGTAGGGGCCAAAGCCCGCAGGAGGGGGCAAGAGCAGTCTGATTCCGCGTCGGAGGAATCCAGGAGGGGCGAAACCCCAGCGGGCAGAAAGACCGTGCGGAAAAGGAAAGAGAGAAAGAGGTGGAGCAGCGCAAGCCTCTTAAACTGGTGCAAGGCAGGGACAGATTCAGAAGGGACTTCAGCGGTCTAAGCCTAGCAGACGTAGGGCTGCGCGCCTCAGATCTGAAGCAAACAATGAACTGCAATAAACACTTTTGTATATAAGAAAAGAAAGGCGTTGGTCTTTTGTGAGCTGAGACTACTGCCAGCCCTGACAGTAAGTCCCTTCTCAAAAAAACTGCAAAAAATTTTTTTTTGCAAAGCTCACGAAGTTTGGCAGACATGACTACTGAGGAGCAGATAACGACCCTGCAAAACGCAGTCGCTGAACTCTCCGTTGCAGTACGGGTCTCTCAGAAGACAGTTGCCGAAGCAGAAGCGCGATGCCAGGATCTGCAAGCCAGGTGGGATCAGGCGTGCAAACAGGGGTTCCCGGGGTCCAGATCAGAGGGAATCGGTCTCGGACGGAGGGGGGGCAATTTAGTAGCCCACTTCAATGGGAACCTGAAGCATTATCCCAATTTCAGAGCAGACGTCCTATACGCGCTGCATTTGCTTCGAAAAGACTTCAAAGATGAGGAGGAGAAAGTAGGCTTTATTGTGTCCCATTTGCATGGGGAAGCTAGAACCTGGTTACGCAATTTGTGGCGCGAAGATGGTCTTGCCCGCAGGGACTCTGACGAATTTATCAAAGCCATGGACGCTTGCTTCCAATCTACCGTTGACGTTGATGTGGCGCGCCAGGAGATGCATGGATTGCGGCAGGGCAAGGCTACAGTGCGTCAGTACCATTCTCGCTTTTTTGCATTGCTGAATGTGCTGGGCTGGGAAAAAGACTCCCTGGCAGTGAGAGACTTGTTTTGGGAGGGGCTTCATGGCTCAGTAAAAGATGAGCTGGCTAGGGGAGACAGACCTCAAACCCTAGCAGACGTCGTCCAGAGGGCACTCACGATAGGGGTGCGCCACGAAGAACGCCCTTGGCACAGTGAGGAGGGGCGTCACGTCCGCCCACCAGCTAGAGCGCCTCATTTTCTTCTTCCCAGGGACCTGGGACGTACAAATCCCTCGCCTATGCTGAAGGGAGGGGAGGAGCCAATGGAGCTGGGTCATGCAAAGGCTCAGTCAGCTGCCGGAGCCTCAGCGTCCGGAGCAGTCAAGGCGAAGCCTCCTAGAGGGACCAGGAAGTGTTACATCTGTGACAGCCCACAGCACATGGCTAAAGAGTGTCCCCAGAGGCTCCAGAAGCACACTGCAGCCTTAGCAACAGTAACAGGGGAAGAGTTCCAAGGAGAACAGTTTCAGGGAAAGGAGAATGCCTGGATGGAAGCAGAGATGCTGGGGCTCCACCAGGCAAGTCAGTGAAGCAGTCCCCAGCGCTTTTGCAGCCTACAGACCCCTTACCACCCAAGCCAGTGGTGCAGCTCACTGCTACTCTCCAGCTACCTAATGGACTCACCCTGGAAGTCCCCATTACGATTGACTCAGGGAGCAACGCAGACTTCGTGGGGATGCAGTTCATCAAGCAGCATCGCATAGCGCCACTACCAGCCACGCTGCCTCTGAACGTCGTCACGGTAGATGGCAGAAAGTTGCTGGGTGGGCAAGTGGTACAACAGACGCCACCCATGCTGCTGAAAATTGGGAATCATCACGAGGTCATCAGTTTCAATGTCACCCAACTGTCAGACACGCCTATAGTGTTAGGCATGAGTTGGCTGGGTAGACACAGCCCATCATTAGCGTGGTACCAGCGGCAGCTCACCTTTGGCTCGTCCTACTGCGCACAACATTGCATCCAGACAGGCCAGGAGGAGGAGGGCCAGGAGGAAGGGCAGCAGTTGCATCTAGGCATGGTGCAGGCAGTGCCCCACAAGTACAAGGGGTTTTTGGAGGTCTTCTGTGAAAAGGAAGCTGACCAATTACCACCCCACCGGCCCTACGACTGTGCAATTGACCTCTTACCAGGGGCGACGCTGCCGACTGCGAAGCTGTATTCCATGTCTGAAGATGAAATGCAGGAACTCCGGGAGTTCATAGATCACAATTTGAAGCGGGGATTCATCCGAGAATCCAAGGCCGTGGGGGGCAGTCCTGTGTTTTTCGTGAAGAAGAAGGACACGCCCCAAAAAAAGGCTCATTGTGGACTATAGGGCCATCAACTCGATGACAAAGCCCAAGGCCTTCCCCATGCCCAAGATTGATGACCTGCTCGCGACGGTGAGGAAGGGGAGGATCTTCACCAAGTTGGATCTACGCGGAGCATACAATCTAATACGCATGAGGGAAGGTGACGAGTGGAAGACGGCCATGTTCACGCCGCTGGGCACCTATGAATACAGAGTTATGCCGTTTGGTCTCCAAAATGGCTCCCACTGTTTCCAAGCATTCATGCACTACGTGCTAGCAGGACTCCTCTACAAGAAGTGCGTATGTGTCAGGGGTTCAGGAGCAGAGGCACAGGAAAGGGAGGAAATAGAGAGCGAGAGGGAGGAGTCCGAAGGAAATGTTAGCGATGACAGCGGTCCGAGGTCTCTGAGTCTTTCCAGCGAATCGGAAGATTCACAGAAAGGGGCTCCCATGGTCAGAGCAAGGGGGGTGCCTAGGGGGACACCCCAGGAAGAAGGGGCCAGAGGGGACTCAGAGAGCAGCAGTTGGAAATCAGGACCAGCGTTCACACCAGAGTGCAGTAGGGGGGAGGAGTCCCAGGCATCGGGATCAGGCGGCGCACTGCCAGTGGGAGGACATGAGTCAGGATTGGCCACGCCTCCATCGGGGAGCGAGGAAACGGTCGAGAGGAAGGTTGAAGGCTGGGCGTGCGCGCCAAGTTCAAATGTACAGGAGGGCGGCGCAGTTGGCAGCCCGGATAGGGAGCCAGGTCCCAAAGCCCGCCGAAAAGAGGGGGAGGAGTCAGGGGGGTCAACGTCAGCGTCAGAAGAATCCAGGAAGGAAGGGACCCCGGGGGGTAGCAGGACCCAGAGGAGAAAGGAGAGACGGAAGAGGTGGAGTAAGGCTAGAATCTTAAACTGGTGTACAGGGGGCGGAGACTCAGATGGAGCTTCGCCAATCTAACCCCTAGACGTAGAGCTGGGGCGCTGCGGCTTGAAAATGGAAACTGTACTTCAATAAAGACTTTTGTACATTACTGCCGGCTAGCGTTGGTCCTCTGTGAGCTGGGACCTGGAGCCAGCTCTGACAGTAAGCTCCATCTCCAAAAGTTTTGCACCAAAAACCTCGTAACGTGAGTGGACGCAGCGAGGGAAGAAGATTGGTGCTTCGCGAGCTCACAAAAGTCAGGCAAGATGACTACAGAACAGCAACTAGCAGCCCTGCAAGATGCAGTGACACAACTCAACGCGGAGGTACTCGCATCCAGGAAAAGGGAAGAGGAAGCGGCTGCCGCCTGCAGGGATCTCCAAGCCAGGTTGGAAGTGCTTGCTAAGCAGGGGCAACCGAGACCCAAATCAGAGGGGATTGGGCTGGGGAAAAGAGGAGGCAGCCTGGTATCTCATTTCGATGGGAATTTGCAGCAGTACCCTAACTTCCGAGCAGACGTGCTGTTTGCGCTGGAACTGCTGGATAAAGACTTTAGAGATGAGCAAGAGAAGGTGGGGTTTATCTTGTCCCATTTGCATGGGGAAGCTAAAGCGTGGCTGCGCAATCTGTGGAGAGATAAGGATCCGGCGCTCCAAAATGCGGATGCATTCATTAAAGCGATGGATTCGTGTTTTTTATCAAATATAGACATTGATATCGCCAGAAAAGACATACATGGGCTCAAACAAGGCAGAGCCAGTGTAAGGCAGTACCATTCCCGCTTTTTTGCATTAGTCCATGCGCTGGGATGGGAGAAGGATTCTGCCCCAGCCAGAGACCTTTTTTGGGAAGGCTTGAATGCAAATGTGAAAGATGAGATTGCAAGGGGGGAGAGACCAAAGAGCACTCAGGAGGTTGTCCGGCGGGCGCTGCAAATTGGGGTGCGTCTGGAAGAACGTCCATGGAACAGAGAAGAAGGACGTTGGGGACGTACGCCAGTGAGAGCACCTCCCCTCTTTCCCAAGGATGCAGCGCGTGCGCAATCCACACCTCCGCAGGGAGGGGGAGAGGAACCGATGGAAATTGGAGGCGCCAGGGCTCAGTCAGCAACCAGAGCCCTAACACCGGGAGCAGTCAAAGCGAAGCCTCCTAGAGGGAACAGGAAGTGCTACATCTGCGACAGTGCTCAGCACATGGCGAAAGAGTGTCCCCAGAGGCTCCACAAGCACACTGCAGCCTCAGCAACAGTAACAGACGCAACTCAGCAGAGAGAACCACAGCAGGGAAACGACAGAGTCTGGTTGGAGGAAGAGGCACTGGGGCCCAGCCAGACAAGTCAATGAAGCCGTCCCCAGAGATTTTGCAGCCCACAGACCCCCTCCCGCCCAAACCAGTGGTGCAGCTCACAGCATCGCTCCAACTACCCAATGGACTCACTATGGAAGTGCCGATTACCATTGACTCTGGTAGTAACGCAGACTTCATAGGACTGGATTTCATTCAAGAGCACAACATAGCACTCCTGCCAGCCACGCTGCCTCTGAAGGTTGTCACGGTGGATGGCAGGGAATTGCTGGGGGGGCAGGTGGTGCAGCAAACGCCTCCGATGGTGATGCAAATTGGGAATCACCGAGAAGTCATCAGCTTCAATGTCACCCAACTGTCGGACACGCCTATAGTATTAGGCATGAGTTGGCTGCACAGGCACAGCCCAGCATTGGCGTGGTACCAGCGACAACTGACCTTCGGCTCCTCATACTGTGCGGAACATTGCATTCTGCCTAGCCCGGAAGGGGAAGAGGATGACCCGCAGCTACAATTAGGCACGCTGCAAGCAGTGCCACTCAAGTACGCAGCGTTTTTGGAGGTTTTCTGCGAGAAGGAAGCGGACAAGCTGCCTCCCCACAGGTCCTATGACTGCAAGATTGACCTCCTGCCAGGGGCGACGCTGCCAACCGGGAAACTGTATTCCATGTCTGAAGACGAGCTGCAGGAACTCAGGGAGTTCATAGACCTCAACTTGAAGCGCGGTTTCATCCAGGAGTCGAAGGCAGTGGGGGGCAGTCCTGTATTCTTTGTGAAGAAGAAGGACACGCCCCAAAAAAGGCTTGTGGTGGACTATAGAATTTTGAACTCGAAAACCAAGCCCACAGCCTTTCCCATGCCCAAGATAGATGACCTGCTCGCAACGGTGAGGAAAGGACGCTGTCAGAGTTGCTTCCAGATCCTAGCTCACAGAGGATCACGCTAGCCAGCGATCATTAAATAAAAGTCTTTATTGAGTTACAGTTTCCATTCTCAAGCTGCTGCGTGCAACCCTACGTCTAATGGTTAGATCGGCGAAGCCCCATCTGAGTCTCCGCCCCTTGTACACCAACTTAATATCCTAGCCTTGCTCCACCTTTTCCGCCTGACTGTTCTTCTCTGGGTCCCTCTGCCCCCCGGGGTCTCTTCCTTCCGGGATTCCTCTGACGCTGACGCTGACCCCCCTGACTCTTCTCCCTCCTTTCGGCGGGCTTTAGGACCTGGCTCCCTTTCCGGGCTGCCTACTGCGCCACCTTCCTGTGCATTTGAACTTGTCGCGCGCGCCCAACCTTCCACCTTCCGTCTGACCGTTTCTTCGCTCCCCGATGGAGGTGTGGCCACTCCTGACTCGTGCCCTCCCCCCTGTTGTGAGCTGCCAGCGCTTGATCCCTGGCGCCCTTCCTTTTCCCTGCTCTCTGGCGGTGACGCTGGTCCCGATTTCCAACTGCTCCCCTCTGAGTCCCCTCTGGCTCTATCTTCCTGGGGTGTCCCCCTAGGCTCCCCCCTTGCCCTGGCCACTGGTGCTCCTTTCTGTGAATCTTCTGATTCACTGGAAAGACTAGGAGATCTCGGGTCGTCGTCATCACTCATCTTTTCTTCTGCCTCCTCCCCCTCGCTCTCTGTTTCCTCCCTTGCCCTTGCCTCTGCTCCTGAACCCCTGACATCCATCCCCCCCTCGAAGCCCCCTCTTCCCCCCTCCCCTCCTTCCGGTGCGGGATCTGGGTGCTGCTGTGTCAGGGGTACGAATGTCGGATACAGTTCGCTTCCCGTGGCGGGCCGCCATCCGAAGTCTTCCGGTTCTTCCTCCCTGCTCTCGTTGACGACGGTCACTTCCGCTTCCATCTCTGTGCCGCCGTGCTCGAAACCCGGGTCGTCCCCGAAAACGTCCATGTCCGTCTCTCCCTCGTTGCCTTCTGGAGACGTTGCTCGTCCTGGACCCTCCAGCCACCTTCTGCGGAACTGCTCCTCTGGTCGATCATCCCACCAATACGAGGGTTCTGAAGCAGATCCCGAGGGTGACCCCTCCGGGGAACGGGCGTCTCGTGTCGGTTCCTCGTCCGAGTCGAACCCCCGGAACGTGCTGGCTGAAAGCGTGGGCGTGAAAAGCCAGTCGTCGAAAAAGTCTGCTGGCATTGGCCTGTGTGGGAAGAGGGCATGAAACTCTTCTTTGAGCAGAGGTTCGTCCAAAGCGTAGCCCGGCACCCAGCTGTTGGCACTGGCCGGGGTGCCCTCCTTGGCGAGAAGGTATTCTACCCCCTCTTCCCCCCATCTGGAGTCCAAAATCTCCGTGACTTCGTTGATGCGCTCCTCCTGTGCCACTCCCCCTTGCCCGGTTCTCTCTCGGAGCGGACCCGGTGCCGTTCCTGGTTCCTGAAACCTGTGAGGTGCCTTGTAGGGAGTGAGCACCGATCTGTGGAACACCGGATGCATTCTGGAACCCTCCGGAAGAGCCAGCCTGAAAGCCACCGGGTTGACCTGTTCGTCGACTTGGTAGGGCCCCAGTTGTTTATGCCCTAGTTTCTTCTTCGCCAACGACCTGGCCGGCACTGCGTGGGCTGCTAACCAGACCCAGTCTCCCACATGGATCTCTTCGCCAACCCTTCTGTGTTTGTCCGCTTGTACCTTGTATGCGTGTTTAGCCAGCTCCAGGTGCCGCCGCAGCTGATCGTGGACCTCCTGCAACTCCGACGCGAACGCATCTGCTGTCTGCGGCTCCCCCTCCCCCATTCTTTCCAGTCCCGGGAAGGTTCTGGGGTGCCTCCCGTTGTTGGCGAAGAACGGCGTGACCCCCGTGGACACGTGCTTCGTGTTGTTGTAGGCGAACTCGGCGAGAGGCAGGTAATCCACCCACGTCGCAGGCTGTTGATTCGCATAACATCTCAGGTACTGCTGCATGATGGCATTGACCCGCTCCGCTTGCCCGTTGGTCTGCGGGTGTCTAGCCGACGCCAGGTTGATCTTGACGTTCAGGAAGCCCATCAGCCTCTGCCAGAAGTTCGAGATGAACTGTCGCCCTCGGTCGGACAGAATAGACCGCGGCAGACCGTGAACCTTGAACACGTGGTCTATGAACAGTTTGGCGGTTTGTTCCGCCGTGGCCACCTTCGCACACGGAATGAAATGTGCCATCTTGGAGAACAAGTCCACCACCACCAGCACAGCCGTCTTGCCCCTCGAGCTGGGCAGATCCGTGACAAAGTCCAGGGCCACTCTCTCCCATGGTTCGAACGGAGTTTGCAGCGGTTCCAGCAGTCCGGCCGGCGGTCTGTGCACTGGTTTGGCCCTCTGGCAGGTGTCACACCTCGCCACGTAGTCCGCGACTTCCCCTCTCATTCCGGGCCACCAGAAGTCTCTGGCTACTAATTCCACCGTCTTCTGCTTGCCAAAGTGCCCGGCAGTGGGCGCGTCGTGCAGCTGCCGCAGTACCTTGGCGCGAAGTTCGTCTCCCGGCACGTAGATGGCCCCTTTACGGATGAGCAAACCATCTCGCAGCTGGAACTCGTCGGTCGCTGCCGTGCCCCTGTGCACCTCTGCCATCTTTGCTTGCGCGAAGGAGTCATCCTGCAACGCTCGTCGCACCGCATCCAGGTCAACTGTTGCCGCCGCGCACGCCCACACTGTCGGTGCGAAGATGTGCATGGCGGCCGCTGGCGTTGCCTCCTCCAGATACTGTGGCTTACGGGAGAGAGCATCCGCCATGATGTTGGTGTCCCCCGGGACATATTCTATTCGGAAGTCGAAATTCGCAAAGAACTCAGCCCAACGTATCTGCCTCTGGTTCAGGAACTGTGCCGTGCGCCAGTGCTCTAGATTCTTGTGGTCCGTGCAGACCTGCACCGTGTGCTTGGCGCCGATCAGGAAGTGCCTCCACGCTTTGAACGCTGCATGAATGGCCAGCAACTCCCTGTCCCAGATGGTGTAGTTCTGTTCGGACTTGCTGAGCTTCCTTGAGTAAAACGCTCCCGGCCTCCAAACCCCCTGCGGGTCTTTCTGCAGCAGGACTGCTCCCACGGCTCTGTCTGAAGCGTCTGTCTCCACCCTCATCGGCCTGCTGGGGTTGACATGAAGCAGCTGCTCTTCCGACGCGAAGAGACGCTTGAGTGCCTGAAAGGACTGCTCCGCCTGCTCTGTCCAGATGAACTTCTTTTTCTTGGAGCTGAGCGTGTCCGTGATGGCCGCTGTCTGCATCGCAAAGCCTTTGATAAACTTGCGATAGAAGTTCGCGAAGCCGACAAACCGTTGGACCTCCTTCCGGTTGCGTGGGCTTTTCCAATCCAACACTGCTCGGACCTTGGCGCTGTCCATGGCGAGCCCTTTATCAGACAACTTGTAGCCCAGGAAATCCACCTCGGTCACGTCGAATTGGCACTTCTCCAGCTTGGCGTAAAGCCTATGTTGCTGTAGCCTGCTCAGCACTTCCTTGACGTGTCTGTCATGCTCCTGCTGCGATTCCGAAAAGATCAGGATGTCATCCAAGAAACAGACGCACGTCTTGTAGAGGAGCCCCGCCAACACGTGATGCATGAAAGCTTGAAAAACGTGGGAGCCATTTTGCAATCCAAAAGGCATAACTCTATATTCGTAGGTGCCCAGGGGCGTGAACATGGCTGTCTTCCACTCATCTCCCTCCCGCATGCGAATGAGGTTGTATGCCCCTCGCAGGTCCAACTTGGTGAACACTCTGCCCTTCCGTACCTTTGCGAGGAGGTCGTCGATTCGGGGCATGGGGAAGTCCGATGGCTTGGTCACACTGTTCAAGATGCGAAAGTCCACTACAAGTCTTTTTTGGGGCGTGTCCCTCTTCTTAACAAAGAATACCGGACTGCCCCCCGCTGCCTTGGACTCTCGGATGAAACCGCGCTCCAAATTATGATCTATGAACTCTTTGAGTTCCTGCAGTTCGTCCTCAGACATGGAATACAGCTTCCCTTTGGGCAGCGCCGCCCCCGGCAGCAGGTCAATTTTGCAGTCATATGGTCTGTGGGGGGGTAGCCTGTCTGCCTCCTTCTCGCAGAAAACCTCCAAAAATTCTGCGTACTTGTGGGGAACCGCTTGCAGCGTGCCTAGCTGCAGCTGTGACTCCTCTTCCTCTCCTTCCTGCCTGGGCACGATGCAGTGTTCAGCGCAAAAGGAAGAGCCGAAGGTCAGCTGCCTCTGGTACCAAGCCAGCGTCGGGCTGTGCTTGTCCAGCCAACTCATGCCCAATACAATGGGCGTGTCCGATAGTTGAGTGACATTGAAGCTGATGATTTCCCTGTGATTCCCAAGTCGCATCACCATTGGTGGCGTCTGCTTCACCACTTGCCCCCCTAGCAGCTCCCTGCCATCCACCGTGACAACCTGCAGGGGCAGCGTGGCAGGCAGCAACTGTATAGCGTGCCGGTCGACAAAGTCCTGCCCTATAAAGTCCGCATTGCTTCCGGAGTCAATGGTGATTGGCACGTCCATGGTGATTCCATTGGGCAGCTGGAGCGACGCGGTGAGCCTCACTACCGGTTTGGGTGGGAGGGGGTCCATGGGCTGTAAAATCTCTGGGGACTGCTTCACTGACACGTCTGGCTGGGCCCCAGTGCCTCTTCCAACCAGACTCCGTCGTTTCCCTGCTGTGGTTGTCCTTGCTGCGTTGCTGCAGTTACCATTGCTGAGGCTGCAGTGTGCTTGTGGAGCCTCTGGGGACACTCTTTCGCCATATGCTGTGGATCATCGCAGATGTAACACTTCCTGTTCCCTCTAGGAGGCTTCGCTTTCACTGCTGCCGGTGCTAGGGCTCTGGCTGCTGACTGAGCCCTTGCACCTCCAACCTCCATAGGTTCCGCTCCTCCTCCTGGCGGAGGCGTGGATTGCGCACGCGCTGCTTCTCTGGGAAGGAAGGAGGAGCCCCTGGCTGGTTCGCGCCCTCCACGCCCTTTGCCACTGCTCCACGGACGTCCTTCCAGCCGCACCCCCACCGCCAGCGCCCTCTGAACGATCTCCTGCGTGGTCCGTGGTCTCTCCCCCCTCGCAATTTCATCTTTAACCGAGCCGTGCAATCCCTCCCAAAACAGGTCTCTTACAGGAGCCGAATCTCTGTCCCATTCCAGAGCACTGACCAAAGCGAAAAAGCGGGCATGGTACTGCCTTACGCTGGCCCTCCCTTGCTTCAGTCCATGTATCTGCTGCCGAGCAAGATCCACGTCAATGCTTGACAAAAAGCACCCATCCATCGCTTTAATAAAGGCATCCGCGTTTTGGAGCGCCGGATCCTTATCTCTCCACAAATTGCGCAGCCATGCTTTAGCATCTCCATGCAAATGGGACATGATGAATCCCACCTTCTCTTGCTCATCTCTAAAGTCTTTGTTCAGCAGTTGCAGTGCACACATTACATCTGCTCTAAAGTTGGGGTACTGTTGCAAATTCCCATCGAAGTGAGAGACCAAACCGCCTGTTCGTCTCCCCAACCCAATCCCCTCCGGTTTGGGTGTCAGTTGCCCTTGCTTCGTAAGCACTTCCAACCTGACCTGGAGATCCCTGTAGGCGGCAGCTGCGTCCTCCTCTCTCTTCCTGGATGCAAGAGCCTCGGCATTCAGGCGCGACACTGCTTCTCTGAGTTCCACTATCTGCTGTTCGGCCGTCATGTTGTCTGCCGTTCGTGAGCTCGCTAGTAGGCACCCGCTTTCTCTCCTCTCCGCGAGGCTGTAGATGCCCACAATTTAAGAGATGGGGCTTACTGTCAGAGTTGCTTCCAGATCCTAGCTCACAGAGGATCACGCTAGCCAGCGATCATTAAATAAAAGTCTTTATTGAGTTACAGTTTCCATTCTCAAGCTGCTGCGTGCAACCCTACGTCTAATGGTTAGATCGGCGAAGCCCCATCTGAGTCTCCGCCCCTTGTACACCAACTTAATATCCTAGCCTTGCTCCACCTTTTCCGCCTGACTGTTCTTCTCTGGGTCCCTCTGCCCCCCGGGGTCTCTTCCTTCCGGGATTCCTCTGACGCTGACGCTGACCCCCCTGACTCTTCTCCCTCCTTTCGGCGGGCTTTAGGACCTGGCTCCCTTTCCGGGCTGCCTACTGCGCCACCTTCCTGTGCATTTGAACTTGTCGCGCGCGCCCAACCTTCCACCTTCCGTCTGACCGTTTCTTCGCTCCCCGATGGAGGTGTGGCCACTCCTGACTCGTGCCCTCCCCCCTGTTGTGAGCTGCCAGCGCTTGATCCCTGGCGCCCTTCCTTTTCCCTGCTCTCTGGCGGTGACGCTGGTCCCGATTTCCAACTGCTCCCCTCTGAGTCCCCTCTGGCTCTATCTTCCTGGGGTGTCCCCCTAGGCTCCCCCCTTGCCCTGGCCACTGGTGCTCCTTTCTGTGAATCTTCTGATTCACTGGAAAGACTCGGAGATCTCGGGTCGTCGTCATCACTCATCTTTTCTTCTGCCTCCTCCCCCTCGCTCTCTGTTTCCTCCCTTGCCCTTGCCTCTGCTCCTGAACCCCTGACAGACGCGTTTTCACAAAGTTGGATCTGCGAGGGGCGTACAACCTGATTCGCATACGGAAGGGCGACGAATGGAAGACGGCCATGTTCACGCCCCTGGGCACCTATGAATACAGAGTTATGCCCTTTGGATTACAAAATGGCTCCCACTGTTTTCAAGCCTTCATGCATCACGTATTGGCGGGTCTCCTCTACAAGAAATGCGTCTGCTTCCTGGACGACATCCTGATATTTTCAGAATCAGAGGAGACCCACGAGGGAGACGTCAAGGAAGTTCTGCAGAGACTGCAGGAGCACAGGCTGTACGCCAAGCTGGAGAACTGCCAGTTCGACATGAAGGAGGTAGATTTCCTGGGCTACAAGTTGTCGGACAAGGGGCTCGCCATGGACAGCGCCAAGGTTCGCTCAGTGTTGGACTGGAAGAGCCCGCGCAATCGGAAGGAGGTCCAGCGGTTTGTCGGTTTCGCCAACTTTTACCGCAAGTTCATCAAGGGGTTCGCGATGCAGACGGCGGCCATTACCGACACGCTCAGCTCCAAGAAGAAGAAGTTCATCTGGACGGAGCAAGCGGAGCAGTCCTTTCAGAAACTCAAGCGTCTCTTCTCGTCCGAAGAGCAGCTACTGCATGTGAATCCCAGCAGACCGATGAGGGTTGAAACGGACGCCTCAGACAGAGCCGTGGGAGCAGTACTGTTGCAGCAAGACCCGCATGGGGACTGGAGACCGTGTGCCTTCTACTCCAGGAAGCTCAGCAAGTCAGAGCAGAACTACGCCATCTGGGACAGGGAGTTGCTGGCCATTCATGCAGCATTCAAGGCGTGGCGGCACTTCCTCATTGGAGCCAAACACACAGTGCAGGTCCGCACGGACCATAAAAACCTGGAGTACTGGCGCACGGCAAGGTTCCTGAACCAGAGGCACATACGATGGGCGGAGTTCTTTGCGGATTTCGACTTCAGGATAGAGTACATCCCAGGCGACAACAACATCATGGCGGATGCACTGTCCAGAAAGCCGCAATACCTCGAGGAGGCGGCACCAGCAGCGGCCAAGCACATTTTCGCACCGAAAGCGTGGGCGTGCGCTTCAGCAACCGTGGACCTGGATGCTGTACGTCGAGCACTGCAGGAGGACCCCTTCGCACAAGCCAAGATGGAGGAGGTGCACAGGGGCACGGCGGAGGACGACGAGTTCCAGATACGCGACGGATTGCTCATCCGCAGAGGGGCCCTCTACGTACCGGGAGACGACCTCCGCGCGAAAGTACTGCAGCAGTTGCACGACGCACCCACCGCCGGGCACTTTGGCAAAGAGAAGACGGTAGAATTAGTAGCCAGAGATTTTTGGTGGCCCAAGATGCGGGGGGAAGTCGCGGATTACGTCTCGAGGTGCGACACCTGCCAAAGGGCCAAGTCAGTGCACAAACCGCCGGCGGGACTGCTCGAACCGCTGCAGACACCGCTCGAACCGTGGGAGAGGGTGGCCCTGGACTTTGTCACGGATCTACCCACCTCGAGGGGCAAGACGGCAGTGCTAGTGGTGGTGGACATGTTCACCAAAATGGCCCACTTCATTCCGTGCGCGAAGGTGGCCACGGCGGAACAGACCGCCAAACTGTTCATAGACCACGTGTTCAGGGTTCACGGTCTGCCACGGTCTATCCTGTCCGACCGGGGGCGACAGTTCATCTCGAACTTCTGGCAGAAGCTGATGGGTTTCCTGAACGTCAAGATCAACCTAGCGTCGGCGAGACACCCGCAGACGAACGGACAAGCGGAGCGAGTCAACGCCATCATGCAGCAGTACCTGCGATGCTACGCAAATCAGCAGCCGGCAACATGGGTGGACTACCTGCCGCTTGCTGAGTTCGCCTACAACAACACGAAGCACGTGTCCACGGGGGTGACACCGTTCTTCGCCAACAACGGGAGGCATCCCAGAACCTTCCCGGGATTAGCGAGAGCGGGGGAGGGGGAGCCACAGGCAGCGGAAGCCTTAGCATCAGAGTTGCAGGAGGTTCACGAACAGCTTCGGAGGCAGTTAGAACTAGCAAAGCACGCATACAAACTGCAGGCCGACAAGCACAGAAGGGTTGGGGAAGACATACAGGTGGGAGACTGGGTTTGGTTAGCAGCCCAGGCAGTGCCGGCCAGATTGTTAGCGAAGAAGAAGCTAGGGCATAAGCAGCTAGGACCTTACCAAGTCGAGGCACAGGTCAATCCAGTGGCCTTCCGGTTGACACTGCCGGAGGGATCCAGAATGCACCCAGTTTTCCATAGATCAGTGCTCACGCCCTACAAAGCACCTCATAGATTTCAGGAGCCAGGCACGGCACCAGACCCGTTCAGGGAGACGCCCACAAGGGGGGGGTCGCCAAGGCGGGAACCCGTCAACGAGGTCACAGAGATTTTAGACTCGAGATGGGGGGAAGAGGGAGTAGAATATCTTCTCGCCAGAGAAGGTACCCCGGCCAGCGCCAACAGTTGGGTGCCAGACTATGCCTTGGACGAACCTCTTCTCAAGGACGAGTTTCATGCCCTTTTCCCACACAGGCCCATGCCAGCCGAGTATTTCGACGACTGGCTTTTCACACCCACATTTTCAGCCAGCACATTCCAGGGGTTCACCTCGGCCGAGGAACCGGCACTAGAAACACGTTCCCCGGAGGGATCACCCTCGGGGTCTGCCTCAGACCGTTCCTATTGGTGGGACAATCGACCAGAGGAGCAGTGGCGAAGGAAGTGGCTGGGGGGTCCTTGGCAGGCAACGTCCCCGGAGGAGACCGGGGGAGAGACGGACATGGACGTGTTGGGGGAGGACCTTGGGTTCGAACACGGCGGCAAAGAGATGGAAGCAGAGGAAATTGAGGTCGGCAAGAGCACGGAGGACGAGCCGGACTTATCCGGCTGGATGCACGCCACGGGGGACGAACTGTATCCGGCACTCACCCCCACAACGACGGAGCACCCAGTACCCACACCTGAAGGAGGGGAGGGGGGAAGGGGGGCTTCGAGGGGGGGATGGATGTCAGGGGTTCAGGAGCAGAGGCACAGGAAAGGGAGGAAATAGAGAGCGAGGGGGAGGAGTCCGAAGGAAATGTTAGCGATGACAGCGGTCCGAGGTCTCTGAGTCTTTCCAGCGAATCGGAAGATTCACAGAAAGGGGCTCCCATGGTCAGAGCAAGGGGGGTGCCGAGGGGGACACCCCAGGAAGAAGGGGCCAGAGGGGACTCAGAGAGCAGCAGTTGGAAATCAGGACCAGCGTCCACACCAGAGTGCAGTAGGGGGGAGGAGTCCCAGGCATCGGGATCAGGCGGCGCACTGCCAGTGGGAGGACATGAGTCAGGATTGGCCACGCCTCCATCGGGGAGCGAGGAAACGGTCGAGAGGAAGGTTGAAGGCTGGGCGCGCGCGCCAAGTTCAAATGTACAGGAGGGCGGCGCAGTTGGCAGCCCGGATAGGGAGCCAGGTCCCAAAGCCCGCCGAAAAGAGGGGGAGGAGTCAGGGGGGTCAACGTCAGCGTCAGAAGAATCCAAGAAGGAAGGGACCCCGGGGGGTAGCAGGACCCAGAGGAGAAAGGAGAGACGGAAGAGGTGGAGTAAGGCTAGAATCTTAAACTGGTGTACAGGGGGCGGAGACTCAGATGGAGCTTCGCCGATCTAACCCCTAGACGTAGAGCTGGGGCGCTGCGGCTTGAAAATGGAAACTGTACTTCAATAAAGACTTTTGTACATTACTGCCGGCTAGCGTTGGTCCTCTGTGAGCTGGGACCTGGAGCCAGCTCTGACAGTATGCTTCCTCGACGACATTCTGATCTTCTCAGAATCGCAGGAGACTCGCGAGAGAGACGTAAAGGAGGTCCTGCAGAGGCTACGGGAGCACAGACTCTACGCCAAGCTGGAGAAGTGCCAGTTCAACGTGACGGAGGTGGATTTCCTGGGCTACCGGCTGTCCGACAAGGGACTAGCCATGGACAGCGCCAAAGTCCGCGCGGTGTTGGACTGGAATAGCCCGCGCAATCGAAAGGAGGTCCAGAGGTTCGTCGGCTTCGCCAACTTTTACCGCAAGTTCATCAGGGGTTTCGCGAAAGAGACGGCAGCTATCACGGACACCCTCAGTTCCAAGAAGAAAAAGTTCACCTGGACGGACCAGGCGGAGCAGTCCTTCAGGAGACTTAAGAGTCTCTTCGCGTCCGAAGACCAGCTGCTACACGTGAATCCCGGCAGGCCCATGCGGGTTGAGACTGACGCATCTGACAGAGCAGTGGGGGCCGTCCTCTTGCAGGAAGATCCGCAAGGGAACTGGAGGCCCTGCGCTTTCTATTCCCGGAAGCTCAGCAAGTCGGAACAGAACTACACCATCTGGGACAGGGAGTTGTTGGCCATCCACGCGGCTTTCAAGGCGTGGCGGCACTTCCTCATCGGAGCCAAGCACACCGTGCAGGTCCGCACGGACCACAAGAACCTAGAGTATTGGCGCACGGCGAAGCTCCAGAGCCAGAGGCACATGAGATGGGCGGAGTTCTTTGCGGATTTCGATTTCCGGATAGAGTATATCCCGGGAGACAACAACGTCATAGCGGATGCGCTCTCCAGGAAACCGCAGTATCTCGAGGAAGCGGCACCAGTGGCAGCCAGGCACATTTTCGCACCGCAAGCGTGGGCGTGCGCTTCCGCCGCCGTGGACCTGGACGCGGTATGACGCGCGCTACAGACGGATCAGTTCGCACAATCCAAGATGGAGGAGGTGCGAAAAGGGACAGCAAAGGACGGCGAATTCCAGATACGCGACGGCCTGCTGACCCGCAAAGGTGCTCTCTACGTGCCGGGAGACGATCTCCGCGCGAAGGTTTTACAGCAGTTACACGACGCACCCAGCGCGGGTCACTTCGGCAAAGAAAAGACGGCGGACTTAGTAGCCAGAGACTTTTGGTGGCCCCAGATGCGGGGAGAGGTCGCGGATTACGTCGCCAGGTGTGACACTTGTCAGAGGTCCAAGCCAGTGCACAAGAACCCAGCGGGATTGCTGGAACTGCTGGAGACGCCACTACAGCCGTGGGAAAGGGTGGCGCTGGACTTTGTTACTGATCTGCCCAGTTCGCGGGGCAAGACGGCGGTGCTTGTGGTTGTAGATCTGTTCACCAAGATGGCGCACTTCATTCCTTGCGCGAAGGTGGCAACAGCGGAACAGACCGCCAAGCTGTTCATAGACCACGTGTTCCGGGTGCACGGCTTACCGCGGTCCATCCTGTCCGACCGGGGTCGCCAATTCATTTCCAGTTTCTGGCAGAAGCTTCTGGGCATCCTGAATGTCAAAATCAACTTAGCGTCGGCGAGACACCCGCAAACCAACGGCCAAGCGGAGAGGGTCAACGCCATCATGCAGCAGTACCTGCGATGTTACGCCAATCAAAAGCCTGCAACTTGGGTGGACTACTTGCCGATGGCCGAGTTTGCCTACAACAACACGAAGCACGCGTCAACGGGGGTGACACCGTTCTTCGCCAACAATGGGCGACATCCCAGAACCTTCCCGGCGTTGGAGACAACGACGCAGGGAGAGTCGCAGGGAGCTGAGCATTTAGCAGCAGAATTGCAGGAGGTCCACGAGGAGCTGCGACGGCACTTGGAACTAGCTAAACACGCCTACAAAGTGCAGGCAGACAGGCACAGGAGGGCAGGAGAAGACATCCAGGTGGGGGACTGGGTATGGTTAGCAGCCCAGGCGGTGCCGGCCAAGTCGTTAGCTAAGAAGAAGCTAGGACACAAACAGCTAGGGCCATACCAAGTTGAGGGCAGGATCAATCCCGTAGCTTTTCGGTTGACCCTCCCAGAAGGTTCCCGAATGCACCCGGTCTTTCATAGGTCGGTGCTTACACCCTACAAGGCCCCACACAGATTTCAGGAGCCAGGGACGGCACCAGACCCATGTAGAAAGTCACCAGGGGGGGGAAGTCACCGAGGACCCCGACACTCAACGAGGTCACGGAAATTCTGGACTCGAGATGGGGCGAGGAGGGAGTGGAATACCTCCTCGCCAGGGAAGGTACCCCGGCCAGCGCCAACAGTTGGGTGCCAGAGTATGCTCTGGAGGAACCTCTTCTTAAAGACGAGTTCCATGCACTCTTCCCACACAGGCCCATGCCAGCGGAGTATTTTGATGACTGGCTTTTTACGCCCACACTTTCAGGCAGCACCTTCCGGGGGTTCTCCTCCGCAGAGGAGACCACGCCGGAATCGAGCCCTCCAAGGGGATCGTGCTCGGTGGTGGACACGGACCGCTCTTATTGGTGGGACGATCAACCGGAAGTGGGGTGGCGAAGGGGGCCTTGGCAAGCAGCATCGCCTGAAGTAACAGGGGGAGGGAAGGGTTTGGATGTGTTGGGGGAGGACCCCGGTTTCGAGCACTCATACACTGAACTGGAAGCAGAGGAGATCGACGTCGACGAACTGTATCCAGCATCTACCCCCTCTACAACGGAGCTCCCGGAACCTGCGCCCGAGCAGCGGGAGGGGGGAAGGGGGGGCTTCGAGGGGGGGATGGATGTCAGGGGTTCAGGGACAGAGGCACAGGGTAGGTAGGAGATGGAGAGCGATGGGGATGAATCCCAGGACAGCGAGGAAGAGGATGACAATGACTCTAGAGATTCCATGAGTCTTTCCAGCGAATCAGAGGATTCCCAGAAGGGGGCGCCGGTGGTCAAGGCCAGGGGAGCCCCAGGGGGGACTTGTCAGGAGCAGGGGGCCAGCGGGGGATCCCAAAGTGGCAGCTGGGCGTCAGGACCAGTCTCCCCGCCAGAGTGCAGCGAAGGGGGTGGAGGTTCCAGTGTATCAGGGGAGGCGGCTCCGGCAGTAGAGAAAGGAGGGAGGTCGGAGCAAGCCACCCTCCCGGAAGGGGAGGGGAGTAGTGAAGGGAGTAGCGTAGCTGTCAAAAGGAAATTTAGAGGTTGGGGGCGCGCGCCAAGTTCAAATGTAGAGGCGCGCGGAAGTACAGGGAGCCCGGAGGAGGGGCCAGGTCCCAAAGCCCGCAGGAGGGGGCAAGAGCAGTCTGATTCCGCGTCGGAGGAATCCAGGAGGGGCGAAACCCCAGCGGGCAGAAAGACCCTGCGGAAAAGGAAAGAGAGAAAGAGGTGGAGCAGCGCAAGCCTCTTAAACTGGTGCAAGGCAGGGACAGATTCAGAAGGGACTTCAGCGGTCTAAGCCTAGCAGACGTAGGGCTGCGCGCCTCGGATCTGAAGCAAACAATGAACTGCAATAAACACTTTTGTATATAAGAAAAGAAAGGCGCTGGTCTTTTGTGAGCTGAGACTTGAGGCAGCCCTGACAGGTTTTTTTGGGGTTAGAATGCACAATCACCCAAAAATCACAGTGACATGTTTATTATCAGCCCAAACCAAGCATAGGTGTTTTGGTTCCATCTCAATAGAAAGAGGACGAATAAGCTTGCATTGTTCTTTCGGTGTTCAGTCCCCCACAAATAGCAAAGCAAGGTGTAATAAGCCTAAACAAAGCCAAACAGGTTGTTTTGGGTTGCAGCAACATAGAAAGAAGAATCTTGGATTTTGCTTATTTCGTGTTCTTTGGTGTTAATGCACATTGACTCAGAAATCTCAAAGTGTGTGTATTGAGACCAAAATAACACAACACCGTCTTTTCGCTTCCATACGTGTAGAAAGTAGACGAATAAGCTTTGATTGTGCTTATTTCTATTCGAATGGTGTTTTTTGGGTGTGCACCAGAATCACCCCCAACCAAAGCAAAAGGTGTTTTGGCTTCCAACTACATAAAAAGGAGATAATAAAGCTCTGATTGGACTTATTTCAAATTGGTCTTTTTGGGGTTAGAATGCACATTCACCCAAAAATCGCAGAGCGACATGTTTATTATCAGACCAAACCAAGCGTAGGTGTTTTGGTTCCATCTCAATAGAAAGAGGACGAATAAGCTTGGATTGTTCTTTCGGTGTTCATTCACTCACAAATAGCAAAGCGAATTGTAATAAGGCTAAACAAAGCTAAATAGGTTCTTTTGGGTACCAGCTACATAGAACGAAGAATCTTTATTTCAAGTCGTGTTCTTTGGTGTTAATGCACATTGACCCAGAAATCTCAAAGTGTGTGTAATGAGACCAAAATAACACAACATTGTCTTTTCGCTTCCATACGCGTAGAAAGAAGACAAATAAGCTTTGATTGTGCTTATTTCAATTCGCATGGGGTTTTCTGGGTGTGCACCAGAATCACCCCCAACCAAAGCAAAAAGGTCTTTTGGCTTCCAGCTACATAAAAAGAAGAAGATAAAGCTCTGATTGGGCTCATTTCAAATTGGTGTTTTTGGGGTTAGAATGCACACTCACCCAAAAATCACAGAGTGACATGTTTATTATCAGCCCAAACCAAGCATAGGTGTTTTGGTTCCATCTCAATAGAAAGAGGACGAATAAGCTTGCATTGTTCTTTCGGTGTTCAGTCCCCCACAAATAGCAAAGCAAGGTGTAATAAGCCTAAACAAAGCCAAACAGGTTGTTTTGGGTTGCAGCAACATAGAAAGAAGAATCTTGCATTTTGCTTATTTCGTGTTCTTTGGTGTTAATGCACATTGACCCAGAAATCGCAAGGTGTGTGTAAGGAGACCAAAATAACACAACACCGTCTTTTCGCTTCCATACGTGTAGAAAGTAGACGAATAAGCTTTGATTGTGCTTATTTCTATTCGAATGGTGTTTTTTGGGTGTGCACCAGAATCACCCCCAACCAAAGCAAAAGGTGTTTTTGCTTCCAACTACATAAAAAGAAGATAATAAAGCTCTGATTGGGCTCATTTCAAATTGGTGTTGTCAGAGCTGCTTCCAGATCCTAGCTCACAGAGGATCACGCTAGCCAGCGATCATTAAACAAAAGTCTTTATTGAGTTACAGTTCCCATTCTCAAGCTGCTGCGTGCAACTCTACGTCTCATGGTTAGATCGGCGAAGCTCCATCTGAGTCTCCGCCCCCTGTACACCAGTTTAAGATTCTAGCCTTACTCCACCTCTTCCGTCTCTCCTTTCTCCTCTGGGTCCTGCTACCCCCCGGGGTCCCTTCCTTCCTGGATTCTTCTGACGCTGACGTTGACCCCCCTGACTCCTCCCCGTCTTTTCGGCGGGCTTTGGGACCTGGCTCCCTATCCGGGCTGCCAACTGCACCGCCCTCCTGTACATTTGAACTTGGCGCGCGCGCCCAGCCTTCAACCTTCCTCTCGACCGTTTCCTCGCTCCCCGATGGAGGCGTGGCCAATCCTGACTCATGTCCTCCCACTGGCAGTGCGCCGCCTGATCCCGATGCCTGGGACTCCTCCCCCCTACTGCACTCTGGTGTGGACGCTGGTCCTGATTTCCAACTGCTTCTCTCTGAGTCCCCTCTGGCCCCTTCTTCCTGGGGTGTCCCCCTCGGCACCCCCCTTGCTCTGACCATGGGAGCCCCTTTCTGTGAATCTTCCGATTCGCTGGAAAGACTCAGAGACCTCGGACCGCTGTCATCGCTAACATTACCTTCGGACTCCTCCCCCTCGCTCTCTATTTCCTCCCTTTCCTGTGCCTCTGCTCCTGAACCCCTGACATCCATCCCCCCCTCGAAGCCCCCCCTTCCCCCCTCCCCTCCTTCAGGTGTGGGTACTGGGTGCTCCGTCGTTGTGGGGGTGAGTGCCGGATACAGTTCGTCCCCCGTGGCGTGCATCCAGCCGGATAAGTCCGGCTCGTCCTCCGTGCTCTCGCCGACCTCGATTTCCTCTGCTTCCATCTCTTTGCCGCCGTGCTCGAACCCAAGGTCCTCCCCCAACACATCCATGTCCGTCTCTCCCCCGGTCTCCTCCGGGGACGTTGCCTGCCAAGGACCCCCCAGCCACTTCCTGCGCCACTGCTCCTCTGGTCGATCGTCCCACCAATAGGAACGGTCTGAGGCCGACCCCGAGGGTGATCCCTCCGGGGAACGTGTTTCTAGTGCCGGTTCCTCGTCCGAGGTGAACCCCTGGAATGTGCTGGCTGAAAATGTGGGTGTGAAAAGCCAGTCGTCGAAATACTCGGCTGGCATGGGCCTGTGTGGGAAAAGGGCATGAAACTCGTCCTTGAGAAGAGGCTCGTCCAAGGCATAGTCCGGCACCCAACTGTTGGCGCTGGCCGGGGTACCTTCTCTGGCGAGAAAATATTCTACACCCTCTTCCCCCCATCTCGAGTCTAAAATCTCTGTGACCTCGTTGATGGGTTCCCCCCTTGGCGACCCCCTCCTTGGGGGCGTCTCCCTGAGCGGGTCTGGTGCCGTGCCCGGCTCCTGAAATCTGTGAGGTGCTTTGTAGGGCGTGAGCACTGATCTATGGAACACTGGGTGCATTCTGGATCCCTCCGGCAGTGTCAACCGGAAGGCCACTGGATTGACCTGTGCCTCGACTTGGTAAGGGCCTAGCTGCTTATGTTCAAGCTTCTTCTTCGCTAACAATCTGGCCGGCACCGCCTGGGCTGCTAACCAAACCCAGTCTCCCACCTGTATGTCTTCCCCAACCCTTCTGTGCTTGTCAGCCTGCAGTTTGTATGCGTGTGTCAGAGTTGCTTCCAGATCCTAGCTCACAGAGGATCACGCTAGCCAGCGATCATTAAATAAAAGTCTTTATTGAGTTACAGTTTCCATTCTCAAGCTGCTGCGTGCAACCCTACGTCTAATGGTTAGATCGGCGAAGCTCCATCTGAGTCTCCGCCCCTTGTACACCAACTTAATATCCTAGCCTTGCTCCACCTTTTCCGCCTGACTGTTCTTCTCTGGGTCCCTCTGCCCCCCGGGGTCTCTTCCTTCCGGGATTCCTCTGACGCTGACGCTGACCCCCCTGACTCTTCTCCCTCCTTTCGGCGGGCTTTAGGACCTGGCTCCCTTTCCGGGCTGCCTACTGCGCCACCTTCCTGTGCATTTGAACTTGTCGCGCGCGCCCAACCTTCCACCTTCCGTCTGACCGTTTCTTCGCTCCCCGATGGAGGTGTGGCCACTCCTGACTCGTGCCCTCCCCCCTGTTGTGAGCTGCCAGCGCTTGATCCCTGGCGCCCTTCCTCTTCCCTGCTCTCTGGCGGTGACGCTGGTCCCGATTTCCAACTGCTCCCCTCTGAGTCCCCTCTGGCTCTATCTTCCTGGGGTGTCCCCCTAGGCTCCCCCCTTGCCCTGGCCACTGGTGCTCCTTTCTGTGAATCTTCTGATTCACTGGAAAGACTCGGAGATCTCGGGTCGTCGTCATCACTCATCTTTTCTTCTGCCTCCTCCCCCTCGCTCTCTGTTTCCTCCCTTGCCCTTGCCTCTGCTCCTGAACCCCTGACATCCATCCCCCCCTCGAAGCCCCCTCTTCCCCCTCCCCTCCTTCCGGTGCGGGAGCTGGGTGCTGCCGTGTCCGGGGGACGAATGTCGGATACAGTTCGCTCCCCGTGGCGGACCTCCATCTGAAGTCTTCCGGTTCTTCCTCCCTGCTCTCGTCGACGACGGTCACCTCCGCTTCCATCTCTGTGCCGCCGTGCTCGAAACCCGGGTCGTCCCCGAAAACGTCCATGTCCGTCTCTCCCTTCCTTCCTTCTGGAGACGTTGCTCGTCCTGGACCCTCCAGCCACTTTCTGCGGAACTGCTCCTCTGGTCGATCATCCCACCAATACGAGGGTTCTGAAGCAGATCCCGAGGGTGACCCCTCCGGGGAACGGGCGTCTCGTGTCGGTTCCTCGTCCGAGTCGAACCCCCGGAACGTGCTGGCTGAAAGCGTGGGCGTGAAAAGCCAGTCGTCGAAAAAGTCTGCTGGCATGGGCCTATGTGGGAAGAGGGCATGAAACTCTTCTTTGAGCAGAGGTTCGTCTAAAGCGTAGCCCGGCACCCAGCTGTTGGCACTGGCCGGGGTGCCCTCCTTGGCGAGAAAGTATTCTACCCCCTCTTCCCCCCATCTGGAGTCCAAAATCTCCGTGACTTCGTGTCAGAGCTGGCTCCAGGTCCCAGCTCACAGAGGACCAACGCTAGCCGGCAGTAATGTACAAAAGTCTTTATTGAAGTACAGTTTCCATTTTCAAGCCGCAGCGCCCCAGCTCTACGTCTAGGGGTTAGATCGGCGAAGCTCCATCTGAGTCTCCGCCCCCTGTACACCAGTTTAAGATTCTAGCCTTACTCCACCTCTTCCGTCTCTCCTTTCTCCTCTGGGTCCTGCTACCCCCCGGGGTCCCTTCCTTCCTGGATTCTTCTGACGCTGACGTTGACCCCCCTGACTCCTCCCCCTCTTTTCGGCGGGCTTTGGGACCTGGCTCCCTATCCGGGCTGCCAACTGCGCCGCCCTCCTGTACATTTGAACTTGGCGCGCGCGCCCAGCCTTCAACCTTCCTCTCGACCGTTTCCTCGCTCCCCGATGGAGGCGTGGCCAATCCTGACTCATGTCCTCCCACTGGCAGTGCGCCGCCTGATCCCGATGCCTGGGACTCCTCCCCCCTACTGCACTCTGGTGTGGACGCTGGTCCTGATTTCCAACTGCTGCTCTCTGAGTCCCCTCTGGCCCCTTCTTCCTGGGGTGTCCCCCTAGGCACCCCCCTTGCTCTGACCATGGGAGCCCCTTTCTGTGAATCTTCCGATTCGCTGGAAAGACTCAGAGACCTCGGACCGCTGTCATCGCTAACATTTCCTTCGGACTCCTCCCCCTCGTTCTCTATTTCCTCCCTTTCCTGTGCCTCTGCTCCTGAACCCCTGACACTTCGTTGATGCGCTCCTCCTGTGCCACTCCCCCTTGCCCGGTTCTCTCTCGGAGCGGACTCGGTGCCGTTCCTGGTTCCTGAAACCTGTGAGGTGCCTTGTAGGGAGTGAGCACCGATCTGTGGAACACCGGATGCATTCTGGAACCCTCCGGAAGAGCCAGCCTGAAAGCCACCGGGTTGACCTGTTCGTCGACTTGGTAGGGCCCCAGTTGTTTATGCCCTAGTTTATGCCCGGGTTGCTGGCATTGGCCTATGTGGGAAGAGGGCATGAAACTCTTCTTTGAGCAGAGGTTCGTCTAAAGCGTAGCCCGGCACCCAGCTGTTGGCACTGGCCGGGGTGCCCTCCTTGGCGAGAAGGTATTCTACCCCCTCTTCCCCCCATCTGGAGTCCAAAATCTCCGTGACTTCGTTGATGCGCTCCTCCTGTGCCACTCCCCCTTGCCCGGTTCTCTCTCGGAGCGGACCCGGTGCCGTTCCTGGTTCCTGAAACCTGTGAGGTGCCTTGTAGGGAGTGAGCACCGATCTGTGGAACACCGGATGCATTCTGGAACCCTCCGGAAGAGCCAGCCTGAAAGCCACCGGGTTGACCTGTTCGTCGACTTGGTAGGGCCCCAGTTGTTTATGCCCTAGTTTCTTCTTCGCCAACGACCTGGCCGGCACTGCGTGGGCTGCTAACCAGACCCAGTCTCCCACATGGATCTCTTCGCCAACCCTTCTGTGTTTGTCCGCTTGTACCTTGTATGCGTGTTTAGCCAGCTCCAGGTGCCGCCGCAGCTGATCGTGGACCTCCTGCAACTCCGACGCGAACGCATCTGCTGTCTGTGGCTCCCCCTCCCCCATTCTTTCCAGTCCCGGGAAGGTTCTGGGGTGCCTCCCGTTGTTGGCGAAGAACGGCGTGACCCCCGTGGACACGTGCTTCGTGTTGTTGTAGGCGAACTCGGCGAGAGGCAGGTAATCCACCCACGTCGCAGGCTGTTGATTCGCATAACATCTCAGGTACTACTGCATGATGGCATTGACTCGCTCCGCTTGTCCGTTCGTCTGCGGGTGTCTAGCCGACGCCAGGTTGATCTTGACGTTCAGGAAGCCCATCAGCTTCTGCCAGAAGTTCGAGATGAACTGTCGCCCTCGGTCGGACAGAATAGACCGCGGCAGACCGTGAACCTTGAACACGTGGTCTATGAACAGTTTGGCGGTTTGTTCCGCCGTGGCCACTTTCGCACACGGAATGAAATGTGCCATCTTGGAGAACAAGTCCACCACCACCAGCACAGCCGTCTTGCCCCTCGAGCTCGGCAGATCCGTGACAAAGTCCAGGGCCACTCTCTCCCATGGTTCGAACGGAGTTTGCAGCGGTTCCAGCAGTCCGGCCGGCGGTCTGTGCACTGGTTTGGACCTCTGGCAGGTGTCACACCTCGCCACGTAGTCCGCGACTTCCCCTCTCATTCCGGGCCACCAGAAGTCTCTGGCGACTAATTCCACCGTCATCTCCTTGCCAAAGTGCCCGGCAGTGGGCGCGTCGTGCAGCTGCTGCAGTACCTTGGCGCGAAGTTCGTCTCCCGGCACGTAGATGGCCCCTTTACGGATGAGCAATCCATCTCGCAGCTGGAACTCGTCGGTCGCTGCCGTGCCCCTGTGCACCTCTGCCATCTTTGCTTGCGCGAAGGAGTCATCCTGCAACGCTCGTCGCACCGCCTCCAGGTCAACTGTTGCCGCAGCGCACGCCCACACTGTCGGTGCGAAGATGTGCATGGCGGCCGCTGGCGTTGCCTCCTCCAGATACTGTGGCTTACGGGTGAGAGCATCCGCCATGATGTTGGTGTCCCCCGGGACATACTCTATTCGGAAGCCGAAGTTCGCAAAGAACTCAGCCCAACGTATCTGCCTCTGGTTCAGGAACTGTGCCGTGCGCCAGTGCTCCAGATTCTTGTGGTCCGTGCAGACCTGCACCGTGTGCTTGGCGCCGATCAGGAAGTGCCTCCACGCTTTGAATGCTGCATGAATGGCCAGCAACTCCCTGTCCCAGATGGTGTAGTTCCGTTCAGACTTGCTGAGCTTCCTGGAGTAAAACGCTCCCGGCCTCCAAGCCCCCTGCGGGTCTTTCTGCAGCAGGACTGCTCCCACGGCTCTGTCCGAAGCGTCTGTCTCCACCCTCATCGGCCTGCTGGGGTTGACATGAAGCAGCTGCTCTTCCGACGCGAAGAGACGCTTGAGTGCCTGAAAGGACTGCTCCGCCTGCTCTGTCCAGATGAACTTCTTCTTCTTGGAGCTGAGCGTGTCCGTGATGGCCGCTGTCTGCATGGCAAAGCCTCTGATAAACTTGCGATAGAAGTTCGCGAAGCCGACAAACCGTTGGACCTCCTTCCGGTTGCGTGGGCTTTTCCAATCCAACACTGCTCGAACCTTGGCGCTGTCCATGGCGAACCCCTTGTCAGACAACTTGTAGCCCAGGAAATCCACCTCCGTCACGTCGAATTGGCACTTCTCCAGCTTGGCGTGAAGCCTATGCTGCTGTAGCCTGCTCAGCACTTCCTTGACGTGCCTGTCATGCTCCTGCTGCGATTCCGAAAAGATCAGGATGTCATCCAAGAAACAGACGCACGTCTTGTAGAGGAGCCCCGCCAACACGTGATGCATGAAAGCTTGAAAAACGTGGGAGCCATTTTGCAATCCAAACGGCATAACTCTATATTCGTAGGTGCCCAGGGGCGTGAACATGGCTGTCTTCCACTCATCTCCTTCCCGCATGCGAATGAGGTTGTACGCCCCTCGCAGGTCCAACTTGGTGAACACGCTGCCCTTGCGTACCTTTGCGAGGAGGTCGTCGATTCGGGGCATGGGGAAGTCCGATGGCTTGGTCACACTGTTCAAGGTGCGATAGTCCACTACAAGTCTTTTTTGGGGCGTGTCCCGCTTCTTAACAAAGAATACAGGACTGCCCCCCGCTGCCTTGGACTCCCGGATGAAACCGCGCTCCAAATTATGATCTATGAACTCTTTGAGTTCCTGCAGTTCGTCCTCAGACATGGAATACAGCTTCTCTTTGGGCAGTGCCGCCCCCGGCAGCAGGTCAATTTTGCAGTCATATGGTCTGTGGGGGGGTAGCCTGTCTGCCTCCTTCTCGCAGAAAACCTCCAAAAATTCTGCGTACTTGTGGGGAACCGCTTGCAGCGTGCCTAGCTGCAGCTGTGACTCCTCTTCCTCTCCTTCCTGCCGGGGCACGATGCAGTGTTCAGCGCAAAAGGAAGAGCCGAAGGTCAGCTGCCTCTGGTACCAAGCCAGCGTCGGGCTGTGCTTGTCCAGCCAACTCATGCCCAATACAATGGGCGTGTCCGATAGTTGAGTGACATTGAAGCTGATGATTTCCCTGTGATTCCCAAGGCGCATCACCATTGGTGGCGTCTGCTTCACCACTTGCCCCCCTAGCAGCTCCCTGCCATCCACCGTGACAACCTGCTGGGGCAGCGTGGCAGGCAGCAACTGCATAGCGTGCCGGTCGACAAAGTCCTGCCTTATAAAGTCCGCATTGCTTCCTGAGTCAATGGTGATTGGCACGTCCATGGTGATTCCATTGGGCAGCTGGAGAGATGCGGTGAGCCTTACTACTGGTTTGGGCGGGAGGGGGTCCATGGGCTGTAAAATCTCTGGGGACTGCTTCACTGAGACGTCTGGCTGGCCCCCAGTGCCTCTTCCTCCAGCCAGACTCCGTCGTTTCCCTGCTGTGGTTCTCCTTGCTGCGTTGCTGCAGTTACCATTGCTGAGGCTGCAGTGTGCTTGTGGAGCCTCCGGGGACACTCTTTCGCCATATGCTGTGGATCATCGCAGATGTAACATTTCCTGTTCCCTCTAGGAGGCTTCGCTTTCACTGTTGCCGGTGCTAGGGCTCTGGCTGCTGACTGAGCCCTTGCACCTCCAACCTCCATAGGTTCCGCCCCTCCTCCTGGCGGAGGCGTGGATTGCGCACGCGCTGCTTCTCTGGGAAGGAAGGAGGAGCCCCTGGCTGGTTCGCGCCCTCCACGCCCTTCGTCCCTGCTCCACGGACGTTCTTCCAGCCTCACCCCCACCGCCAACGCCCTCTGAACGATCTCCTGCGTGGTCCGGGGTCTCTCCCCCCTCGCAATTTCATCTTTAACCGAGCCGTGCAATCCCTCCCAAAACAGGTCTCTTACAGGAGCCGAATCTCTGTCCCATTCCAGGGCACTGACCAAAGCGAAAAAGCGGGCATGGTACTGCCTTACGCTGGCCCTCCCTTGCTTCAGTCCATGTATCTGCTGCCGAGCAAGATCCACGTCAATGCTTGATAAAAAGCACCCATCCATCGCTTTAATAAAGGCATCCGCATTTTGGAGCGCCGGATCCTTATCTCTCCACAAATTGCGCAGCCATGCTTTAGCATCTCCATGCAAATGGGACATGATGAATCCCACCTTCTCTTGCTCATCTCTAAAGTCTTTGTTCAGCAGTTGCAGTGCACACATTACATCTGCTCTAAAGTTGGGGTACTGTTGCAAATTCCCATCGAAGTGAGAGACCAGACCGCCTGTTCGTCTCCCCAACCCAATCCCCTCCGGTTTGGGTGTCAGTTGCCCATGCTTCGTAAGCACTTCCAACCTGACCTGGAGATCCCTGTAGGCGGCAGCTGCGTCCTCCTCTCTCTTCCTGGATGCAAGAGCCTCGGCATTCAGTCGTGACACTGCTTCTCTGAGTTCCGCTATCTGCTGTTCGGTCGTCATTTTGTCTGCCGTTCGTGAGCTCGCTAGTAGGCACCCGCTTTCTCTCCTCTCCGCGAGGCTGTAGATGCCCACAATTTAGGAGACGGAGCTTACTGTCAGAGTTGCTTCCAGATCCTAGCTCACAGAGGATGACGCTAGCCAGCGATCATTAAATAAAAGTCTTTATTGAGTTACAGTTTCCATTCTCAAGCTGCTGCGTGCAACCCTACGTCTAATGGTTAGATCGGCGAAGCTCCGTCTGGGTCTCCGCCCCTTGTACACCAACTTAATATCCTAGCCCTGCTCCCCCTTTTCCGCCTGACTGTTCTTCTCTGGGTCCCTCTGCCCCCCGGGGTCTCTTCCTTCCGGGATTCCTCTGACGCTGACGCTGACCCCCCTGACTCTTCTCCCTCCTTTCGGCGGGCTTTAGGACCTGGCTCCCTTTCCGGGCTGCCTACTGCGCCACCTTCCTGTGCATTTGAACTTGGCGCGCGCGCCCAACCTTCCACCTTCCGTCTGACCGTTTCTTCGCTCCCCGATGGAGGTGTGGCCACTCCTGACTCGTGCCCTCCCCCCTGTTGTGAGCTGCCAGCGCTTGATCCCTGGCGCCCTTCCTCTTCCCTGCTCTCTGGCGGTGACGCTGGTCCCGATTTCCAACTGCTCCCCTCTGAGTCCCCTCTGGCTCTATCTTCCTGGGGTGTCCCCCTAGGCTCCCCCCTTGCCCTGGCCACTGGTGCTCCTTTCTGTGAATCTTCTGATTCACTGGAAAGACTCGGAGATCTCGGGTCGTCGTCATCACTCATCTTTTCTTCTGCCTCCTCCCCCTCGCTCTCTGTTTCCTCCCTTGCCCTTGCCTCTGCTCCTGAACCCCTGACAGACATGTTTATTATCAGACCAAACCAAGCGTAGGTGTTTTGGTTCCATCTCAATAGATAGAGGACGAATAAGCTTGGATTGTTCTTTCGGTGTTCATTCACTCACAAATAGCAAAGCGAATTGTAATAAGGCTAAACAAAGCTAAATAGGTTCTTTTGGGTACCAGCTACATAGAACGAAGAATCTTTATTTCAAGTCGTGTTCTTTGGTGTTAATGCACATTGACCCAGAAATCTCAAAGTGTGTGTAATGAGACCAAAATAACACAACATTGTCTTTTTGCTTCCATACGCGTAGAAAGAAGACAAATAAGCTTTGATTGTGCTTATTTCAATTCGCATGGGGTTTTCTGGGTGTGCACCAGAATCACCCCCAACCAAAGCAAAAAGGTCTTTTGGCTTCCAGCTACATAAAAAGAAGAAGATAAAGCTCTGATTGGGCTCATTTCAAATTGGTGTTTTTGGGGTTAGAATGCACACTCACCCAAAAATCACAGAGTGACATGTTTATTATCAGCCCAAACCAAGCATAGGTGTTTTGGTTCCATCTCAATAGAAAGAGGACGAATAAGCTTGCATTGTTCTTTCGGTGTTCAGTCCCCCACAAATAGCAAAACAGGGTGTAATAAGCCTAAACAAAGCCAAACAGGTTGTTTTGGGTTGCAGCAACATAGAAAGAAGAATCTTGCATTTTGCTTATTTCGTGTTCTTTGGTGTTAATGCACATTGACCCAGAAATCGCAAGGTGTGTGTAAGGAGACCAAAATAACACAACACCGTCTTTTCGCTTCCATACGTGTAGAAAGTAGACGAATAAGCTTTGATTGTGCTTATTTCTATTCGAATGGTATTTTTTGGGTGTGCATCAGAATCACCCCCAACCAAAGCAAAAGGTGTTTTGGCTTCCAACTACATAAAAAGAAGATAATAAAGCTCTGATTGGACTTATTTCAAATTGGTCTTTTTGGGGTTAGAATGCACATTCACCCAAAAATCGCAGAGCGACATGTTTATTATCAGACCAAACCAAGCGTAGGTGTTTTGGTTCCATCTCAATAGATAGAGGACGAATAAGCTTGGATTGTTCTTTCGGTGTTCATTCACTCACAAATAGCAAAGCGAATTGTAATAAGGCTAAACAAAGCTAAATAGGTTCTTTTGGGTACCAGCTACATAGAACGAAGAATCTTTATTTCAAGTCGTGTTCTTTGGTGTTAATGCACATTGACCCAGAAATCTCAAAGTATGTGTAATGAGACCAAAATAACACAACATTGTCTTTTTGCTTCCATACGCGTAGAAAGAAGACAAATAAGCTTTGATTGTGCTTATTTCAATTCGCATGGGGTTTTCTGGGTGTGCACCAGAATCACCCCCAACCAAAGCAAAAAGGTCTTTTGGCTTCCAGCTACATAAAAAGAAGAAGATAAAGCTCTGATTGGGCTCATTTCAAATTGGTGTTTTTGGGGTTAGAATGCACAATCACCCAAAAATCACAGTGACATGTTTATTATCAGCCCAAACCAAGCATAGGTGTTTTGGTGCCATCTCAATAGAAAGAGGACGAATAAGCTTGCATTGTTCTTTCGGTGTTCAGTCCCCCACAAATAGCAAAGCAAGGTGTAATAAGCCTAAACAAAGCCAAACAGGTTGTTTTGGGTTGCAACAACATAGAAAGAAGAATCTTGGATTTTGCTTATTTCGTGTTCTTTGGTGTTAATGCACATTGACTCAGAAATCTCAAAGTGTGTGTATTGAGACCAAAATAACACAACACCGTCTTTTCGCTTCCATACGTGTAGAAAGTAGACGAATAAGCTTTGATTGTGCTTATTTCTATTCGAATGGTGTTTTTTGGGTGTGCACCAGAATCACCCCCAACCAAAGCAAAAGGTGTTTTGGCTTCCAACTACATAAAAAGAAGATAATAAAGCTCTGATTGGACTTATTTCAAATTGGTCTTTTTGGGGTTAGAATGCACATTCACCCAAAAATCGCAGAGCGACATGTTTATTATCAGACCAAACCAAGCGTAGATGTTTTGGTTCCATCTCAATAGATAGAGGACGAATAAGCTTGGATTGTTCTTTCGGTGTTCATTCACTCACAAATAGCAAAGCGAATTGTAATAAGGCTAAACAAAGCTAAATAGGTTCTTTTGGGTACCAGCTACATAGAACGAAGAATCTTTATTTCAAGTCGTGTTCTTTGGTGTTAATGCACATTGACCCAGAAATCTCAAAGTGTGTGTAATGAGACCAAAATAACACAACATTGTCTTTTTGCTTCCATACGCGTAGAAAGAAGACAAATAAGCTTTGATTGTGCTTATTTCAATTCGCATGGGGTTTTCTGGGTGTGCACCAGAATCACCCCCAACCAAAGCAAAAAGGTCTTTTGGCTTCCAGCTACATAAAAAGAAGAACATAAAGCTCTGATTGGGCTCATTTCAAATTGGTGTTGTCAGGGGTTCAGGGACAGAGGCACAGGGTAGGCAGGAGATGGAGAGCGATGGGGTGAATCCCAGGACAGCGAGGAAGAGGATGACAATGACTCTAGAGATTCCATGAGTCTTTCCAGCGAATCAGAGGATTCCCAGAAGGGGGCGCCGGTGGTCAAGGCCAGGGGAGCCCCAGGGGGGACTTGTCAGGAGCAGGGGGCCAGCGGGGGATCCCAAAGTGGCAGCTGGGCGTCAGGACCAGTCTCCCCGCCAGAGTGCAGCGAAGGGGGTGGAGGTTCCAGTGTATCAGGGGAGGCGGCTCCGGCAGTAGAGAAAGGAGGGAGGTCGGAGCAAGCCACCCTCCCGGAAGGGGAGGGGAGTAGTGAAGGGAGTAGCGTAGCTGTCAAAAGGAAAGTTAGAGGTTGGGGGCGCGCGCCAAGTTCAAATGTAGAGGCGCGCGGAAGTACAGGGAGTCCGGAGGAGGGGCCAGGTCCCAAAGCCCGCAGGAGGGGGCAAGAGCAGTCTGATTCCGCGTCGGAGGAATCCAGGAGGGGCGAAACCCCAGCGGGCAGAAAGACCGTGCGGAAAAGGAAAGAGAGAAAGAGGTGGAGCAGCGCAAGCCTCTTAAACTGGTGCAAGGCAGGGACAGATTCAGAAGGGACTTCAGCGGTCTAAGCCTAGCAGACGTAGGGCTGCGCGCCTCGGATCTGAAGCAAACAATGAACTGCAATAAACACTTTTGTATATAAGAAAAGAAAGGCGTTGGTCTTTTGTGAGCTGAGACTTGAGGCAGCCCTGACAGTAAGTCCCTTCTCAAGAAAACTGCAAAAAAATTTTTTTTGCAAAGCTCACGAAGTTTGGCAGACATGACTACTGAGGAGCAGATAACGACCCTGCAAAACGCAGTCGCTGAACTCTCCGTTGCAGTACGGGTCTCTCAGAAGACAGTTGCCGAAGCAGAAGCGCGATGCCAGGATCTGCAAGCCAGGTGGGATCAGGCGTGCAAACAGGGGTTCCCGGGGTCCAGATCAGAGGGAATCGCTCTCGGACGGAGGGGGGGCAATTTAGTAGCCCACTTCGATGGGAACCTGAAGCATTATCCCAATTTCAGAGCAGACGTCCTATACGCGCTGCATTTGCTTCGAAAAGACTTCAAAGATGAGGAGGAGAAAGTAGGCTTTATTGTGTCCCATTTGCATGGGGAAGCTAGAACCTGGTTACGCAATTTGTGGCGCGAAGATGGTCTTGCCCGCAGGGACTCCGACGAATTTATCAAAGCCATGGACGCTTGCTTCCAATCTACCGTTGACGTTGATGTGGCGCGCCAGGAGATGCATGGATTGCGGCAGGGCAAGGCTACAGTGCGTCAGTACCTGTCAGAGTTGCTTCCAGATCCTAGCTCACAGAGGATCACGCTAGCCAGCGATCATTAAATAAAAGTCTTTATTGAGTTACAGTTTCCATTCTCAAGCTGCTGCGTGCAACCCTACGTCTAATGGTTAGATCGGCGAAGCTCCATCTGAGTCTCCGCCCCTTGTACACCAACTTAATATCCTAGCCTTGCTCCACCTTTTCCGCCTGACTGTTCTTCTCTGGGTCCCTCTGCCCCCCGGGGTCTCTTCCTTCCGGGATTCCTCTGACGCTGACGCTGACCCCCCTGACTCTTCTCCCTCCTTTCGGCGGGCTTTAGGACCTGGCTCCCTTTCCGGGCTGCCTACTGCGCCACCTTCCTGTGCATTTGAACTTGGCGCGCGCGCCCAACCTTCCACCTTCCGTCTGACCGTTTCTTCGCTCCCCGATGGAGGTGTGGCCACTCCTGACTCGTGCCCTCCCCCCTGTTGTGAGCTGCCAGCGCTTGATCCCTGGCGCCCTTCCTCTTCCCTGCTCTCTGGCGGTGACGCTGGTCCCGATTTCCAACTGCTCCCCTCTGAGTCCCCTCTGGCTCTATCTTCCTGGGGTGTCCCCCTAGGCTCCCCCCTTGCCCTGGCCACTGGTGCTCCTTTCTGTGAATCTTCTGATTCACTGGAAAGACTCGGAGATCTCGGGTCGTCGTCATCACTCATCTTTTCTTCTGCCTCCTCCCCCTCGCTCTCTGTTTCCTCCCTTGCCCTTGCCTCTGCTCCTGAACCCCTGACATCCATCCCCCCCTCGAAGCCCCCTCTTCCCCCCTCCCCTCCTTCCGGTGCGGGATCTGGGTGCTGCCGTGTCAGGGGGACGAATGTCGGATACAGTTCGCTTCCCGTGGCGGGCCGCCATCCGAAGTCTTCCGGTTCTTCCTCCCTGCTCTCGTTGACGACGGTCACCTCCGCTTCCATCTCTGTGCCACCGTGCTCGAAACCCGGGTCGTCCCCGAAAACGTCCATGTCCGTCTCTCCCTCGTTGCCTTCTGGAGACGTTGCTCATCCTGGACCCTCCAGCCACCTTCTGCGGAACTGCTCCTCTGGTCGATCATCCCACCAATACGAGGGTTCTGAAGCAGATCCCGAGGGTGACCCCTCCGGGGAACGGGCGTCTCGTGTCGGTTCCTCGTCCGAGTCGAACCCCCGGAACGTGCTGGCTGAAAGCGTGGGCGTGAAAAGCCAGTCGTCGAAAAAGTCTGCTGGCATTGGCCTATGTGGGAAGAGGGCATGAAACTCTTCTTTGAGCGGAGGTTCGTCTAAAGCGTAGCCCGGCACCCAGCTGTTGGCACTGGCCGGGGTGCCCTCCTTGGCGAGAAGGTATTCTACCCCCTCTTCCCCCCATCTGGAGTCCAAAATCTCCGTGACTTCGTTGATGCGCTCCTCCTGTGCCACTCCTCCTTGCCCGGTTCTCTCTCGGAGCGGACCCGGTGCCGTTCCTGGTTCCTGAAACCTGTGAGGTACCTTGTAGGGAGTGAGCACCGATCTGTGGAACACCGGATGCATTCTGGAAACCTCCGGAAGAGCCAGCCTGAAAGCCACCGGGTTGACCTGTTCTTCGACTTGGTAGGGCCCCAGTTGTTTATGCCCTAGTTTCTTCTTCGCCAACGACCTGGCCGGCACTGCGTGGGCTGCTAACCAGACCCAGTCTCCCACATGGATCTCTTCGCCAACCCTTCTGTGTTTGTCCGCTTGTACCTTGTATGCGTGTTTAGCCAGCTCCAGGTGCCGCCGCAGCTGATCGTGGACCTCCTGCAACTCCGACGCGAACGCATCTGCTGTCTGCGGCTCCCCCTCCCCCATTCTTTCCAGTCCCGGGAAGGTTCTAGGGTGCCTCCCGTTGTTGGCGAAGAACGGCGTGACCCCCGTGGACACGTGCTTCGTGTTGTTGTAGGCGAACTCGGCGAGAGGCAGGTAATCCACCCACGTCGCAGGCTGTTGATTCGCATAACATCTCAGGTACTGCTGCATGATGGCATTGACCCGCTCCGCTTGCCCGTTGGTCTGCGGGTGTCTAGCCGACGCCAGGTTGATCTTGACGTTCAGGAAGCCCATCAGCCTCTGCCAGAAGTTCGAGATGAACTGTCGCCCTCGGTCGGACAGAATAGACCGCGGCAGACCGTGAACCTTGAACACGTGGTCTATGAACAGTTTGGCGGTTTGTTCCGCCGTGGCCACCTTCGCACACGGAATGAAATGTGCCATCTTGGAGAACAAATCCACCACCACCAGCACAGCCGTCTTGCCCCTCGAGCTGGGCAGATCCGTGACAAAGTCCAGGGCCACTCTCTCCCATGGTTCGAACGGAGTTTGCAGCGGTTCCAGCAGTCCGGCCGGCGGTCTGTGCACTGGTTTGGACCTCTGGCAGGTGTCACACCTCGCCACGTAGTCCGCGACTTCCCCTCTCATTCCGGGCCACCAGAAGTCTCTGGCTACTAATTCCACCGTCTTCTCCTTGCCAAAGTGCCCGGCAGTGGGCGCGTCGTGCAGCTGCTGCAGTACCTTGGCGCGAAGTTCATCTCCCGGCACGTAGATGGCCCCTTTACGGATGAGCAAACCATCTCGCAGCTGGAACTCGTCGGTCGCTGCCGTGCCCCTGTGCACCTCTGCCATCTTTGCTTGCGCGAAGGAGTCATCCTGCAACGCTCGTCGCACCGCCTCCAGGTCAACTGTTGCCGCAGCGCACGCCCACACTGTCGGTGCGAAGATGTGCATGGCGGCCGCTGGCGTTGCCTCCTCCAGATACTGTGGCTTACGGGAGAGAGCATCCGCCATGATGTTGGTGTCCCCCGGGACATACTCTATTCGGAAGTCGAAGTTCGCAAAGAACTCAGCCCAACGTATCTGCCTCTGGTTCAGGAACTGTGCCGTGCGCCAGTGCTCCAGATTCTTGTGGTCCGTGCAGACCTGCACCGTGTGCTTGGCGCCGATCAGGAAGTGCCTCCACGCTTTGAATGCTGCATGAATGGCCAGCAACTCCCTGTCCCAGATGGTGTAGTTCCGTTCAGACTTGCTGAGCTTCCTGGAGTAAAACGCTCCCGGCCTCCAAGCCCCCTGCGGGTCTTTCTGCAGCAGGACTGCTCCCACGGCTCTGTCCGAAGCGTCTGTCTCCACCCTCATCGGCCTGCTGGGGTTGACATGAAGCAGCTGCTCTTCCGACGCGAAGAGACGCTTGAGTGCCTGAAAGGACTGCTCCGCCTGCTCTGTCCAGATGAACTTCTTCTTCTTGGAGCTGAGCGTGTCCGTGATGGCCGCTGTCTGCATGGCAAAGCCTCTGATAAACTTGCGATAGAAGTTCGCGAAGCCGACAAACCGTTGGACCTCCTTCCGGTTGCGTGGGCTTTTCCAATCCAACACTGCTCGAACCTTGGCGCTGTCCATGGCGAACCCCTTGTCAGACAACTTGTAGCCCAGGAAATCCACCTCCGTCACGTCGAATTGGCACTTCTCCAGCTTGGCGTGAAGCCTATGCTGCTGTAGCCTGCTCAGCACTTCCTTGACGTGCCTGTCATGCTCCTGCTGCGATTCCGAAAAGATCAGGATGTCATCCAAGAAACAGACGCACGTCTTGTAGAGGAGCCCCGCCAACACGTGATGCATGAAAGCTTGAAAAACGTGGGAGCCATTTTGCAATCCAAACGGCATAACTCTATATTCGTAGGTGCCCAGGGGCGTGAACATGGCTGTCTTCCACTCATCTCCTTCCCGCATGCGAATGAGGTTGTACGCCCCTCGCAGGTCCAACTTGGTGAACACGCTGCCCTTGCGTACCTTTGCGAGGAGGTCGTCGATTCGGGGCATGGGGAAGTCCGATGGCTTGGTCACACTGTTCAAGGTGCGATAGTCCACTACAAGTCTTTTTTGGGGCGTGTCCCGCTTCTTAACAAAGAATACAGGACTGCCCCCCGCTGCCTTGGACTCCCGGATGAAACCGCGCTCCAAATTATGATCTATGAACTCTTTGAGTTCCTGCAGTTCGTCCTCAGACATGGAATACAGCTTCCCTTTGGGCAGCGCCGCCCCCGGCAGCAGGTCAATTTTGCAGTCATATGGTCTGTGGGGGGGTAGCCTGTCTGCCTCCTTCTCGCAGAAAACCTCCAAAAATTCTGCGTACTTGTGGGGAACCGCTTGCAGCGTGCCTAGCTGCAGCTGTGACTCCTCTTCCTCTCCTTCCTGCCGGGGCACGATGCAGTGTTCAGCGCAAAAGGAAGAGCCGAAGGTCAGCTGCCTCTGGTACCAAGCCAGCGTCGGGCTGTGCTTGTCCAGCCAACTCATGCCCAATACAATGGGCGTGTCCGATAGTTGAGTGACATTGAAGCTGATGATTTCCCTGTGATTCCCAAGGCGCATCACCATTGGTGGCGTCTGCTTCACCACTTGCCCCCCTAGCAGCTCCCTGCCATCCACCGTGACAACCTGCTGGGGCAGCGTGGCAGGCAGCAACTGCATAGCGTGCCGGTCGACAAAGTCCTGCCTTATAAAGTCCGCATTGCTTCCTGAGTCAATGGTGATTGGCACGTCCATGGTGATTCCATTGGGCAGCTGGAGAGATGCGGTGAGCCTTACTACTGGTTTGGGCGGGAGGGGGTCCATGGGCTGTAAAATCTCTGGGGACTGCTTCACTGAGACGTCTGGCTGGCCCCCAGTGCCTCTTCCTCCAGCCAGACTCCGTCGTTTCCCTGCTGTGGTTCTCCTTGCTGCGTTGCTGCAGTTACCATTGCTGAGGCTGCAGTGTGCTTGTGGAGCCTCCGGGGACACTCTTTCGCCATATGCTGTGGATCATCGCAGATGTAACATTTCCTGTTCCCTCTAGGAGGCTTCGCTTTCACTGTTGCCGGTGCTAGGGCTCTGGCTGCTGACTGAGCCCTTGCACCTCCAACCTCCATAGGTTCCGCCCCTCCTCCTGGCGGAGGCGTGGATTGCGCACGCGCTGCTTCTCTGGGAAGGAAGGAGGAGCCCCTGGCTGGTTCGCGCCCTCCGCGCCCTTCGTCCCTGCTCCACGGACGTTCTTCCAGCCTCACCCCCACCGCCAACGCCCTCTGAACGATCTCCTGCGTGGTCCGGGGTCTCTCCCCCCTCGCAATTTCATCTTTAACCGAGCCGTGCAATCCCTCCCAAAACAGGTCTCTTACAGGAGCCGAATCTCTGTCCCATTCCAGGGCACTGACCAAAGCGAAAAAGCGGGCATGGTACTGCCTTACGCTGGCCCTCCCTTGCTTCAGTCCATGTATCTGCTGCCGAGCAAGATCCACGTCAATGCTTGATAAAAAGCACCCATCCATCGCTTTAATAAAGGCATCCGCATTTTGGAGCGCCGGATCCTTATCTCTCCACAAATTGCGCAGCCATGCTTTAGCATCTCCATGCAAATGGGACATGATGAATCCCACCTTCTCTTGCTCATCTCTAAAGTCATTGTTCAGCAGTTGCAGTGCACACATTACATCTGCTCTAAAGTTGGGGTACTGTTGCAAATTCCCATCGAAGTGAGAGACCAGACCGCCTGTTCGTCTCCCCAACCCAATCCCCTCCGGTTTGGGTGTCAGTTGCCCATGCTTCGTAAGCACTTCCAACCTGACCTGGAGATCCCTGTAGGCGGCAGCTGCGTCCTCCTCTCTCTTCCTGGATGCAAGAGCCTCGGCATTCAGTCGTGACACTGCTTCTCTGAGTTCCGCTATCTGCTGTTCGGTCGTCATTTTGTCTGCCGTTCGTGAGCTCGCTAGTAGGCACCCGCTTTCTCTCCTCTCCGCGAGGCTGTAGATGCCCACAATTTAGGAGACGGAGCTTACTGTCAGAGTTGCTTCCAGATCCTAGCTCACAGAGGATGACGCTAGCCAGCGATCATTAAATAAAAGTCTTTATTGAGTTACAGTTTCCATTCTCAAGCTGCTGCGTGCAACCCTACGTCTAATGGTTAGATCGGCGAAGCTCCGTCTGGGTCTCCGCCCCTTGTACACCAACTTAATATCCTAGCCCTGCTCCCCCTTTTCCGCCTGACTGTTCTTCTCTGGGTCCCTCTGCCCCCCGGGGTCTCTTCCTTCCGGGATTCCTCTGACGCTGACGCTGACCCCCCTGACTCTTCTCCCTCCTTTCGGCGGGCTTTAGGACCTGGCTCCCTTTCCGGGCTGCCTACTGCGCCACCTTCCTGTGCATTTGAACTTGGCGCGCGCGCCCAACCTTCCACCTTCCGTCTGACCGTTTCTTCGCTCCCCGATGGAGGTGTGGCCACTCCTGACTCGTGCCCTCCCCCCTGTTGTGAGCTGCCAGCGCTTGATCCCTGGCGCCCTTCCTCTTCCCTGCTCTCTGGCGGTGACGCTGGTCCCGATTTCCAACTGCTCCCCTCTGAGTCCCCTCTGGCTCTATCTTCCTGGGGTGTCCCCCTAGGCTCCCCCCTTGCCCTGGCCACTGGTGCTCCTTTCTGTGAATCTTCTGATTCACTGGAAAGACTCGGAGATCTCGGGTCGTCGTCATCACTCATCTTTTCTTCTGCCTCCTCCCCCTCGCTCTCTGTTTCCTCCCTTGCCCTTGCCTCTGCTCCTGAACCCCTGACAGACATGTTTATTATCAGACCAAACCAAGCGTAGGTGTTTTGGTTCCATCTCAATAGATAGAGGACGAATAAGCTTGGATTGTTCTTTCGGTGTTCATTCACTCACAAATAGCAAAGCGAATTGTAATAAGGCTAAACAAAGCTAAATAGGTTCTTTTGGGTACCAGCTACATAGAACGAAGAATCTTTATTTCAAGTCGTGTTCTTTGGTGTTAATGCACATTGACCCAGAAATCTCAAAGTGTGTGTAATGAGACCAAAATAACACAACATTGTCTTTTTGCTTCCATACGCGTAGAAAGAAGACAAATAAGCTTTGATTGTGCTTATTTCAATTCGCATGGGGTTTTCTGGGTGTGCACCAGAATCACCCCCAACCAAAGCAAAAAGGTCTTTTGGCTTCCAGCTACATAAAAAGAAGAACATAAAGCTCTGATTGGGCTCATTTCAAATTGGTGTTTTTGGGGTTAGAATGCACACTCACCCAAAAATCACAGAGTGACATGTTTATTATCAGCCCAAACCAAGCATAGGTGTTTTGGTTCCATCTCAATAGAAAGAGGACGAATAAGCTTGCATTGTTCTTTCGGTGTTCAGTCCCCCACAAATAGCAAAACAGGGTGTAATAAGCCTAAACAAAGCCAAACAGGTTGTTTTGGGTTGCAGCAACATAGAAAGAAGAATCTTGCATTTTGCTTATTTCGTGTTCTTTGGTGTTAATGCACATTGACCCAGAAATCGCAAGGTGTGTGTAAGGAGACCAAAATAACACAACACCGTCTTTTCGCTTCCATACGTGTAGAAAGTAGACGAATAAGCTTTGATTGTGCTTATTTCTATTCGAATGGTATTTTTTGGGTGTGCATCAGAATCACCCCCAACCAAAGCAAAAGGTGTTTTGGCTTCCAACTACATAAAAAGAAGATAATAAAGCTCTGATTGGACTTATTTCAAATTGGTCTTTTTGGGGTTAGAATGCACATTCACCCAAAAATCGCAGAGCGACATGTTTATTATCAGACCAAACCAAGCGTAGGTGTTTTGGTTCCATCTCAATAGATAGAGGACGAATAAGCTTGGATTGTTCTTTCGGTGTTCATTCACTCACAAATAGCAAAGCGAATTGTAATAAGGCTAAACAAAGCTAAATAGGTTCTTTTGGGTACCAGCTACATAGAACGAAGAATCTTTATTTCAAGTCGTGTTCTTTGGTGTTAATGCACATTGACCCAGAAATCTCAAAGTATGTGTAATGAGACCAAAATAACACAACATTGTCTTTTTGCTTCCATACGCGTAGAAAGAAGACAAATAAGCTTTGATTGTGCTTATTTCAATTCGCATGGGGTTTTCTGGGTGTGCACCAGAATCACCCCCAACCAAAGCAAAAAGGTCTTTTGGCTTCCAGCTACATAAAAAGAAGAAGATAAAGCTCTGATTGGGCTCATTTCAAATTGGTGTTTTTGGGGTTAGAATGCACAATCACCCAAAAATCACAGTGACATGTTTATTATCAGCCCAAACCAAGCATAGGTGTTTTGGTGCCATCTCAATAGAAAGAGGACGAATAAGCTTGCATTGTTCTTTCGGTGTTCAGTCCCCCACAAATAGCAAAGCAAGGTGTAATAAGCCTAAACAAAGCCAAACAGGTTGTTTTGGGTTGCAACAACATAGAAAGAAGAATCTTGGATTTTGCTTATTTCGTGTTCTTTGGTGTTAATGCACATTGACTCAGAAATCTCAAAGTGTGTGTATTGAGACCAAAATAACACAACACCGTCTTTTCGCTTCCATACGTGTAGAAAGTAGACGAATAAGCTTTGATTGTGCTTATTTCTATTCGAATGGTGTTTTTTGGGTGTGCACCAGAATCACCCCCAACCAAAGCAAAAGGTGTTTTGGCTTCCAACTACATAAAAAGAAGATAATAAAGCTCTGATTGGACTTATTTCAAATTGGTCTTTTTGGGGTTAGAATGCACATTCACCCAAAAATCGCAGAGCGACATGTTTATTATCAGACCAAACCAAGCGTAGATGTTTTGGTTCCATCTCAATAGATAGAGGACGAATAAGCTTGGATTGTTCTTTCGGTGTTCATTCACTCACAAATAGCAAAGCGAATTGTAATAAGGCTAAACAAAGCTAAATAGGTTCTTTTGGGTACCAGCTACATAGAACGAAGAATCTTTATTTCAAGTCGTGTTCTTTGGTGTTAATGCACATTGACCCAGAAATCTCAAAGTGTGTGTAATGAGACCAAAATAACACAACATTGTCTTTTTGCTTCCATACGCGTAGAAAGAAGACAAATAAGCTTTGATTGTGCTTATTTCAATTCGCATGGGGTTTTCTGGGTGTGCACCAGAATCACCCCCAACCAAAGCAAAAAGGTCTTTTGGCTTCCAGCTACATAAAAAGAAGAACATAAAGCTCTGATTGGGCTCATTTCAAATTGGTGTTGTCAGGGGTTCAGGGACAGAGGCACAGGGTAGGCAGGAGATGGAGAGCGATGGGGTGAATCCCAGGACAGCGAGGAAGAGGATGACAATGACTCTAGAGATTCCATGAGTCTTTCCAGCGAATCAGAGGATTCCCAGAAGGGGGCGCCGGTGGTCAAGGCCAGGGGAGCCCCAGGGGGGACTTGTCAGGAGCAGGGGGCCAGCGGGGGATCCCAAAGTGGCAGCTGGGCGTCAGGACCAGTCTCCCCGCCAGAGTGCAGCGAAGGGGGTGGAGGTTCCAGTGTATCAGGGGAGGCGGCTCCGGCAGTAGAGAAAGGAGGGAGGTCGGAGCAAGCCACCCTCCCGGAAGGGGAGGGGAGTAGTGAAGGGAGTAGCGTAGCTGTCAAAAGGAAAGTTAGAGGTTGGGGGCGCGCGCCAAGTTCAAATGTAGAGGCGCGCGGAAGTACAGGGAGTCCGGAGGAGGGGCCAGGTCCCAAAGCCCGCAGGAGGGGGCAAGAGCAGTCTGATTCCGCGTCGGAGGAATCCAGGAGGGGCGAAACCCCAGCGGGCAGAAAGACCGTGCGGAAAAGGAAAGAGAGAAAGAGGTGGAGCAGCGCAAGCCTCTTAAACTGGTGCAAGGCAGGGACAGATTCAGAAGGGACTTCAGCGGTCTAAGCCTAGCAGACGTAGGGCTGCGCGCCTCGGATCTGAAGCAAACAATGAACTGCAATAAACACTTTTGTATATAAGAAAAGAAAGGCGTTGGTCTTTTGTGAGCTGAGACTTGAGGCAGCCCTGACAGTAAGTCCCTTCTCAAGAAAACTGCAAAAAAATTTTTTTTGCAAAGCTCACGAAGTTTGGCAGACATGACTACTGAGGAGCAGATAACGACCCTGCAAAACGCAGTCGCTGAACTCTCCGTTGCAGTACGGGTCTCTCAGAAGACAGTTGCCGAAGCAGAAGCGCGATGCCAGGATCTGCAAGCCAGGTGGGATCAGGCGTGCAAACAGGGGTTCCCGGGGTCCAGATCAGAGGGAATCGCTCTCGGACGGAGGGGGGGCAATTTAGTAGCCCACTTCGATGGGAACCTGAAGCATTATCCCAATTTCAGAGCAGACGTCCTATACGCGCTGCATTTGCTTCGAAAAGACTTCAAAGATGAGGAGGAGAAAGTAGGCTTTATTGTGTCCCATTTGCATGGGGAAGCTAGAACCTGGTTACGCAATTTGTGGCGCGAAGATGGTCTTGCCCGCAGGGACTCTGACGAATTTATCAAAGCCATGGACGCTTGCTTCCAATCTACCGTTGACGTTGATGTGGCGCGCCAGGAGATGCATGGATTGCGGCAGGGCAAGGCTACAGTGCGTCAGTACCTGTCAGAGTTGCTTCCAGATCCTAGCTCACAGAGGATCACGCTAGCCAGCGATCATTAAATAAAAGTCTTTATTGAGTTACAGTTTCCATTCTCAAGCTGCTGCGTGCAACCCTACGTCTAATGGTTAGATCGGCGAAGCTCCATCTGAGTCTCCGCCCCTTGTACACCAACTTAATATCCTAGCCTTGCTCCACCTTTTCCGCCTGACTGTTCTTCTCTGGGTCCCTCTGCCCCCCGGGGTCTCTTCCTTCCGGGATTCCTCTGACGCTGACGCTGACCCCCCTGACTCTTCTCCCTCCTTTCGGCGGGCTTTAGGACCTGGCTCCCTTTCCGGGCTGCCTACTGCGCCACTTTCCTGTGCATTTGAACTTGGCGCGCGCGCCCAACCTTCCACCTTCCGTCTGACCGTTTCTTCGCTCCCCGATGGAGGTGTGGCCACTCCTGACTCGTGCCCTCCCCCCTGTTGTGAGCTGCCAGCGCTTGATCCCTGGCGCCCTTCCTCTTCCCTGCTCTCTGGCGGTGACGCTGGTCCCGATTTCCAACTGCTCCCCTCTGAGTCCCCTCTGGCTCTATCTTCCTGGGGTGTCCCCCTAGGCTCCCCCCTTGCCCTGGCCACTGGTGCTCCTTTCTGTGAATCTTCTGATTCACTGGAAAGACTCGGAGATCTCGGGTCGTCGTCATCACTCATCTTTTCTTCTGCCTCCTCCCCCTCGCTCTCTGTTTCCTCCCTTGCCCTTGCCTCTGCTCCTGAACCCCTGACATCCATCCCCCCCTCGAAGCCCCCTCTTCCCCCCTCCCCTCCTTCCGGTGCGGGATCTGGGTGCTGCCGTGTCAGGGGGACGAATGTCGGATACAGTTCGCTTCCCGTGGCGGGCCGCCATCCGAAGTCTTCCGGTTCTTCCTCCCTGCTCTAGTTGACGACGGTCACCTCCGCTTCCATCTCTGTGCCGCCGTGCTCGAAACCCGGGTCGTCCCCGAAAACGTCCATGTCCGTCTCTCCCTCGTTGCCTTCTGGAGACGTTGCTCATCCTGGACCCTCCAGCCACCTTCTGCGGAACTGCTCCTCTGGTCGATCATCCCACCAATACGAGGGTTCTGAAGCAGATCCCGAGGGTGACCCCTCCGGGGAACGGGCGTCTCGTGTCGGTTCCTCGTCCGAGTCGAACCCCCGGAACGTGCTGGCTGAAAGCGTGGGCGTGAAAAGCCAGTCGTCGAAAAAGTCTGCTGGCATTGGCCTATGTGGGAAGAGGGCATGAAACTCTTCTTTGAGGGGAGGTTCGTCTAAAGCGTAGCCCGGCACCCAGCTGTTGGCACTGGCCGGGGTGCCCTCCTTGGCGAGAAGGTATTCTACCCCCTCTTCCCCCCATCTGGAGTCCAAAATCTCCGTGACTTCGTTGATGCGCTCCTCCTGTGCCACTCCCCCTTGCCCGGTTCTCTCTCGGAGCGGACCCGGTGCCGTTCCTGGTTCCTGAAACCTGTGAGGTGCCTTGTAGGGAGTGAGCACCGATCTGTGGAACACCGGATGCATTCTGGAACCCTCCGGAAGAGCCAGCCTGAAAGCCACCGGGTTGACCTGTTCTTCGACTTGGTAGGGCCCCAGTTGTTTATGCCCTAGTTTCTTCTTCGCCAACGACCTGGCCGGCACTGCGTGGGCTGCTAACCAGACCCAGTCTCCCACATGGATCTCTTCGCCAACCCTTCTGTGTTTGTCCGCTTGTACCTTGTATGCGTGTTTAGCCAGCTCCAGGTGCCGCCGCAGCTGATCGTGGACCTCCTGCAACTCCGACGCGAACGCATCTGCTGTCTGCGGCTCCCCCTCCCCCATTCTTTCCAGTCCCGGGAAGGTTCTAGGGTGCCTCCCGTTGTTGGCGAAGAACGGCGTGACCCCCGTGGACACGTGCTTCGTGTTGTTGTAGGCGAACTCGGCGAGAGGCAGGTAATCCACCCACGTCGCAGGCTGTTGATTCGCATAACATCTCAGGTACTGCTGCATGATGGCATTGACCCGCTCCGCTTGCCCGTTGGTCTGCGGGTGTCTAGCCGACGCCAGGTTGATCTTGACGTTCAGGAAGCCCATCAGCCTCTGCCAGAAGTTCGAGATGAACTGTCACCCTCGGTCGGACAGAATAGACCGCGGCAGACCGTGAACCTTGAACACGTGGTCTATGAACAGTTTGGCGGTTTGTTCCGCCGTGGCCACCTTCGCACACGGAATGAAATGTGCCATCTTGGAGAACAAATCCACCACCACCAGCACAGCCGTCTTGCCCCTCGAGCTGGGCAGATCCGTGACAAAGTCCAGGGCCACTCTCTCCCATGGTTCGAACGGAGTTTGCAGCGGTTCCAGCAGTCCGGCCGGCGGTCTGTGCACTGGTTTGGACCTCTGGCAGGTGTCACACCTCGCCACGTAGTCCGCGACTTCCCCTCTCATTCCGGGCCACCAGAAGTCTCTGGCTACTAATTCCACCGTCTTCTCCTTGCCAAAGTGCCCGGCAGTGGGCGCGTCGTGCAGCTGCTGCAGTACCTTGGCGCGAAGTTCGTCTCCCGGCACGTAGATGGCCCCTTTACGGATGAGCAAACCATCTCGCAGCTGGAACTTGTCGGTCGCTGCCGTGCCCCTGTGCACCTCTGCCATCTTTGCTTGCGCGAAAGAGTCATCCTGCAACGCTCGTCGCACCGCATCCAGGTCAACTGTCGCCGCCGCGCACGCCCACACTGTCGGTGCGAAGATGTGCATGGCGGCCGCTGGCGTTGCCTCCTCCAGATACTGTGGCTTACGGGAGAGAGCATCCGCCATGATGTTGGTGTCCCCCGGGACATACTCTATTCGGAAGTCGAAATTCGCAAAGAACTCAGCCCAACGTATCTGCCTCTGGTTCAGGAACTGTGCCGTGCGCCAGTGCTCTAGATTCTTGTGGTCCGTGCAGACCTGCACCGTGTGCTTGGCGCCGATCAGGAAGTGCCTCCACGCTTTGAACGCTGCATGAATGGCCAGCAACTCCCTGTCCCAGATGGTGTAGTTCTGTTCGGACTTGCTGAGCTGCCTTGAGTAAAACGCTCCCGGCCTCCAAACCCCCTGCGGGTCTTTCTGCAGCAGGACTGCTCCCACGGCTCTGTCCGAAGCGTCTGTCTCCACCCTCATCGGCCTGCTGGGGTTGACATGAAGCAGCTGCTCTTCCGACGCGAAGAGACGCTTGAGTGCCTGAAAGGACTGCTCCGCCTGCTCTGTCCAGATGAACTTCTTTTTCTTGGAGCTGAGCGTGTCCGTGATGGCCGCTGTCTGCATGGCAAAGCCTTTGATAAACTTGCTGTCAGGGGTTCAGGAGCAGAGGCAAGGGCAAGGGAGGAAACAGAGAGCGAGGGAGAGGAGGCAGAAGAAAAGATGAGTGATGACGACGACCCGAGATCTCCGAGTCTTTCCAGTGAATCAGAAGATTCACAGAAAGGAGCACCAGTGGCCAGGGCAAGGGGGGAGCCTAGGGGGACACCCCAGGAAGATAGAGCCAGAGGGGACTCAGAGGGGAGCAGTTGGAAATCAGGACCAGCGTCACCGCCAGAGAGCAGGGAAGAGGAAGGGCGCCAGGGATCAAGCGCTGGCAGCTCACAACAGGGGGGAGGGCACGAGTCAGGAGTGGCCACACCTCCATCGGGGAGCGAAGAAACGGTCAGACGGAAGGTGGAAGGTTGGGCGCGCGTGCCAAGTTCAAATGCACAGGAAGGTGGCGCAGTAGGCAGCCCGGAAAGGGAGCCAGGTCCTAAAGCCCGCCGAAAGGAGGGAGAAGAGTCAGGGGGGTCAGCGTCAGCGTCAGAGGAATCCAGGAAGGAAGAGACCCCGGGGGGCAGAGGGACCCAGAGAAGAACAGTCAGGCGGAAAAGGTGGAGCAAGGCTAGGATATTAAGTTGGTGTACAAGGGGCGGAGACTCAGATGGGGCTTCGCCGATCTAACCATGAGACGTAGAGTTGCACGCAGCAGCTTGAGAATGGAAACTGTAACTCAATAAAGACTTTTATTTCATGATCGCTGGCTAGCGTGATCCTCTGTGAGCTAGGATCTGGAAGCAGCTCTGACAGTAAGCCCCATCTCATAATTGTGGGCATCTACGTCCTCGCGGAGAGGAGAGAAAGAGGGTGCCTACTAGCGAGCTCACGAACGGCAGACAACATGACGGCCGAACAGCAGATAGTGGAACTCAGAGAAGCAGTGACACGACTGAATGCCGAGGCTCTTGCATCCAGGAAGAGAGAGGAGGACGCAGCTGCCGCCTACAGGGATCTCCAGGTCAGGTTGGAAGTGCTTACGAAGCAAGGGCAACTGACACCCAAACCGGAGGGGATTGGGTTGGGGAGACGAACAGGCGGTCTGGTCTCTCACTTCGATGGGAATTTGCAACAGTACCCCAACTTTAGAGCAGATGTAATGTGTGCACTGCAACTGCTGAACAAAGACTTTAGAGATGAGCAAGAGAAGGTGGGATTCATCATGTCCCATTTGCATGGAGATGCTAAAGCATGGCTGCGCAATTTGTGGAGAGATAAGGATCCGGCGCTCCAAAATGCGGATGCCTTTATTAAAGCGATGGATGGGTGCTTTTTATCAAGCATTGACGTGGATCTTGCTCGGCAGGAGATACATGGACTGAAGCAAGGGAGGGCCAGCGTACGGCAGTACCATGCCCGCTTTTTCGCTTTGGTCAGTGCCCTGGAATGGGACAGAGATTCGGCTCCTGTAAGAGACCTGTTTTGGGAGGGATTGCACGGCTCGGTTAAAGATGAAATTGCGAGGGGGGAGAGACCCCGGACCACGCAGGAGATCGTTCAGAGGGCGCTGGCGGTGGGGGTGCGGCTGGAAGGACGTCCGTGGAGCAGGGACGAAGGGCGTGGAGGGCGCGAACCAGCCAGGGGCTCCTCCTTCCTTCCCAGAGAAGCAGCGCGTGCGCAATCCACGCCTCCGCCAGGAGGAGGAGCGGAACCTATGGAGGTTGGAGGTGCAAGGGCTCAGTCAGCAGCCAGAGCCCTAGCACCGGCAGCAGTGAAAGCGAAGCCTCCTAGAGGGAACAGGAAGTGTTACATCTGCGATGATCCACAGCATATGGCGAAAGAGTGTCCCCAGAGGCTCCACAAGCACACTGCAGCCTCAGCAATGGTAACTGCAGCAACGCAGCAAGGACAACCACAGCAGGGAAACGAAGGAGTCTGGTTGGAAGAAGAGGCACTGGGGCCCAGCCAGACGTGTCAGTGAAGCAGTCCCCAGAGATTTTACAGCCCATGGACCCCCTCCCGCCCAAACCGGTAGTGAAGCTCACCGCGTCGCTCCAGCTGCCCAATGGAATCACCATGGACGTGCCAATCACCATTGACTCCGGAAGCAATGCGGACTTTATAGGGCAGGACTTTGTCGACCGGCATGCTATACAGTTGCTGCCTGCCACGCTGCCCCTGCAGGTTGTCACGGTGGATGGCAGGGAGCTGCTAGGGGGGCAAGTGGTGAAGCAGACGCCACCAATGGTGATGCGACTTGGGAATCACAGGGAAATCATCAGCTTCAATGTCACTCAACTATCGGACACGCCCATTGTATTGGGCATGAGTTGGCTGGACAAGCACAGCCCGACGCTGGCTTGGTACCAGAGGCAGCTGACCTTCGGCTCTTCCTTTTGCGCTGAACACTGCATCGTGCCCAGGCAGGAAGGAGGGGAAGAGGAGTCACAGCTGCAGCTAGGCACGCTGCAAGCGGTTCCCCACAAGTACGCAGAATTTTTGGAGGTTTTCTGCGAGAAAGAGGCAGACAGGCTACCCCCCCACAGACCATATGACTGCAAAATTGACCTGCTGCCGGGGGCGGCGCTGCCCAAAGGGAAGCTGTATTCCATGTCTGAGGACGAACTGCAGGAACTCAAAGAGTTCATAGATCATAATTTGGAGCGCGGTTTCATCCGAGAGTCCAAGGCAGTGGGGGGCAGTCCGGTATTCTTTGTTAAGAAGCGGGACACGCCCCAAAAAAGACTTGTAGTGGACTTTCGCATCTTGAACAGTGTGACCAAGCCATCGGACTTCCCCATGCCCCGAATCGACGACCTCCTCGCAAAGGTACGGAAGGGCAGAGTGTTCACCAAGTTGGACCTGCGAGGGGCATACAACCTCATTCGCATGCGGGAGGGAGATGAGTGGAAGACAGCCATGTTCACGCCCCTGGGCACCTACGAATATAGAGTTATGCCTTTTGGATTGCAAAATGGCTCCCACGTTTTTCAAGCTTTCATGCATCACGTGTTGGCGGGGCTCCTCTACAAGACGTGCGTCTGTTTCTTGGATGACATCCTGATCTTTTCGGAATCGCAGCAGGAGCATGACAGACACGTCAAGGAAGTGCTGAGCAGGCTACAGCAACATAGGCTTTACGCCAAGCTGGAGAAGTGCCAATTCGACGTGACCGAGGTGGATTTCCTGGGCTACAAGTTGTCTGATAAAGGGCTCGCCATGGACAGCGCCAAGGTCCGAGCAGTGTTGGATTGGAAAAGCCCACGCAACCGGAAGGAGGTCCAACGGTGCTCCTTTCTGTGAATCTTCTGATTCACTGGAAAGACTCGGAGATCTCGGGTCGTCGTCATCACTCATCTTTTCTTCTGCCTCCTCCCCCTCGCTCTCTGTTTCCTCCCTTGCCCTTGCCTCTGCTCCTGAACCCCTGACAGTACCATTCTCGCTTTTTTGCATTGCTGAATGTGCTGGGCTGGGAAAAAGACTCCCTGGCAGTGAGAGACTTGTTTTGGGAGGGGCTTCATGGCTCAGTAAAAGATGAGCTGGCTAGGGGAGACAGACCTCAAACCCTAGCAGACGTCGTCCAGAGGGCACTCACGATAGGGGTGCGCCACGAAGAACGCCCTTGGCACAGTGAGGAGGGGCGTCACGTCCGCCCACCAGCTAGAGCGCCTCCTTTTCTTCTTCCCAGGGACCTGGGACGTACAAATCCCTCGCCTATGCTGAAGGGAGGGGAGGAGCCAATGGAGCTGGGTCGTGCAAAGGCTCAGTCAGCTGCCGGAGCCTCAGCGTCCGGAGCAGTCAAGGCGAAGCCTCCTAGAGGGACCAGGAAGTGTTACATCTGTGACAGCCCACAGCACATGGCTAAAGAGTGTCCCCAGAGGCTTCAGAAGCACACTGCAGCCTTAGCAACAGTAACAGGGGAAGAGTTCCAAGGAGAACAGTTTCAGGGAAACGAGAATGCCTGGATGGAAGCAGAGATGCTGGAGCTCCACCAGGCAAGTCAGTGAAGCAGTCCCCAGCGCTTTTGCAGCCTACAGACCCCTTACCACCCAAGCCAGTGGTGCAGCTCACTGCTACTCTCCAGCTACCTAATGGACTCACCCTGGAAGTCCCCATTACGATTGACTCAGGGAGCAACGCAGACTTCGTGGGGATGCAGTTCATCAAGCAGCATCGCATAGCGCCACTACCAGCCACGCTGCCTCTGAACGTCGTCACGGTAGATGGCAGAAAGTTGCTGGGTGGGCAAGTGGTACAACAGACGCCACCCATGCTGCTGAAAATTGGGAATCATCGCGAGGTCATCAGTTTCAATGTCACCCAACTGTCAGACACGCCTATAGTGTTAGGCATGAGTTGGCTGGATAGACACAGCCCATCATTAGCGTGGTACCAGCGGCAGCTCACCTTTGGCTCGTCCTACTGCGCACAACATTGCATCCAGACAAGCCAGGAGGAGGAGGGCCAGGAGGAAGGGCAGCAGTTGCATCTAGGCATGGTGCAGGCAGTGCCCCACAAGTACAAGGGGTTTTTGGAGGTCTTCTGTGAAAAGGAAGCTGACCAATTACCACCCCACCGGCCCTACGACTGTGCAATTGACCTCTTACCAGGGGCGACGCTGCCGACTGCGAAGCTGTATTCCATGTCTGAAGATGAAATGCAGGAACTCCGGGAGTTCATAGATCACAATTTGAAGCGGGGATTCATCCGAGAATCCAAGGCCGTGGGGGGCAGTCCTGTGTTTTTCGTGAAGAAGAAGGACACGCCCCAAAAAAGGCTCATTGTGGACTATAGGGCCATCAACTCGATGACAAAGCCCAAGGCCTTCCCCATGCCCAAGATTGACGACCTGCTCGCGACGGTGAGGAAGGGGAGGATCTTCACCAAGTTGGATCTACGCGGAGCATACAATCTAATACGCATGAGGGAAGGTGACGAGTGGAAGACGGCCATGTTCACGCCGCTGGGCACCTATGAATACAGAGTTATGCCGTTTGGTCTCCAAAATGGCTCCCACTGTTTCCAAGCATTCATGCACCACGTGCTAGCAGGACTCCTCTACAAGAAGTGCGTATGCTTCCTCGACGACATTCTGATCTTCTCAGAATCGCAGGAGACTCACGAGAGAGACGTAAAGGAGGTCCTGCAGAGGCTACGGGAGCACAGGCTCTACGCCAAACTGGAGAAGTGCCAGTTCGACGTGACGGAGGTGGATTTCCTGGGCTACCGGCTGTCCGACAAGGGACTAGCCATGGACAGCGCCAAAGTCCGCGCGGTGTTGGACTGGAATAGTCCGCGCAATCGGAAGGAGGTCCAGAGGTTCGTCGGTTTCGCCAACTTTTACCGCAAGTTCATCAGGGGTTTCGCGAAAGAGACGGCAGCTATCACGGACACCCTCAGTTCCAAGAAGAAAAAGTTCACCTGGACGGACCAGGCGGAGCAGTCCTTCAGGAGACTTAAGAGTCTCTTCGCGTCCGAAGACCAGCTGCTACACGTGAATCCCGGCAGGCCCATGCGGGTTGAGACTGACGCATCTGACAGAGCAGTGGGGGCCGTCCTCTTGCAGGAAGATCCGCAAGGGAACTGGAGGCCCTGCGCTTTCTATTCCCGGAAGCTCAGCAAGTCGGAACAGAACTACACCATCTGGGACAGGGAGTTGTTGGCCATCCACGCGGCTTTCAAGGCGTGGCGGCACTTCCTTATCGGAGCCAAGCACACCGTGCAGGTCCGCACGGACCACAAGAACCTAGAGTATTGGCGCACGGCGAAGCTCCAGAGCCAGAGGCACATGAGATGGGCGGAGTTCTTTGCGGATTTCGATTTCCGGATAGAGTATATCCCGGGAGACAACAACGTCATAGCGGATGCGCTCTCCAGGAAACCGCAGTATCTCGAGGAAGCGGCACCAGTGGCAGCCAGGCACATTTTCGCACCGCAAGCGTGGGCGTGCGCTTCCGCCGCCGTGGACCTGGACGCGGTACGACGCGCGCTACAGACGGATCCGTTCGCACAATCCAAGATGGAGGAGGTGCGAAGAGGGACAGCAAAGGACGGCGAATTCCAGATACACGACGGTCTGCTGACCCGCAAAGGTGCTCTCTACGTGCCCGGAGACGATCTCCGCGCGAAGGTTTTACAGCAGTTACACGACGCACCCAGCGCGGGTCACTTCGGCAAAGAAAAGACGGCGGACTTAGTAGCCAGAGACTTTTGGTGGCCCCAGATGCGGGGAGAGGTCGCGGATTATGTCGCCAGGTGTGACATTTGTCAGAGGTCCAAGCCAGTGCACAAGAAGCCAGCGGGATTGCTGGAACCGCTGGAGACGCCACTACAACCGTGGGAACGGGTGGCGCTGGACTTTGTTACTGATCTGCCCAGTTCGCGGGGCAAGACGGCGGTGCTTGTGGTTGTAGACCTGTTCACCAAGATGGCGCACTTCATTCCTTGCGCGAAGGTGGCAACAGCGGAACAGACCGCCAAGCTGTTCATAGACCACGTGTTCCGGGTGCACGGCTTACCGCGGTCCATCCTGTCCGACCGGGGTCGCCAATTCATTTCCAGTTTCTGGCAGAAGCTCCTGGGCATCCTGAATGTCAAGATCAACTTAGCGTCGGCGAGACACCCGCAAACCAACGGCCAAGCGGAGAGGGTCAACGCCATCATGCAGCAGTACCTGCGATGTTACGCCAATCAAAAGCCTGCAACTTGGGTGGACTACTTGCCGATGGCCGAGTTTGCCTACAACAACACGAAGCACGCGTCAACGGGGGTGACACCGTTCTTCGCCAACAATGGGCGACATCCCAGAACCTTCCCGGCGTTGGAGACAACGACGCAGGGAGAGTCGCAGGGAGCTGAGCATTTAGCAGCAGAATTGCAGGAGGTCCACGAGGAGCTACGATGGCACTTGGAACTAGCTAAACACGCCTACAAAGTGCAGGCAGACAGGCACAGGAGGGCAGGAGAAGACATCCAGGTGGGGGACTGGGTATGGTTAGCAGCCCAGGCGGTGCCGGCCAAGTCGTTAGCTAAGAAGAAGCTAGGACACAAACAGCTAGGGCCATACCAAGTTGAGGGCAGGATCAATCCCGTAGCTTTTCGGTTGACCCTCCCAGAAGGTTCCCGAATGCACCCGGTCTTTCATAGGTCGGTGCTTACACCCTACAAGGCCCCACACAGATTTCAGGAGCCAGGGACGGCACCAGACCCACGTAGAGAATCACCAGGGGGGGGGAGTCACCGAGGACCCCGACACTCAACGAGGTCACGGAAATTCTGGACTCGAGATGGGGGGAGGAGGGAGTGGAATACCTCCTCGCCAGGGAAGGTACCCCGGCCAGCGCCAACAGTTGGGTGCCAGATTATGCTCTGGAGGAACCTCTTCTTAAAGACGAGTTCCATCCACTCTTCCCACACAGGCCCATGCCAGAGGAGTATTTTGACGACTGGCTTTTTACGCCCACACTTTCAGGCAGCACCTTCCGTGGGTTCTCCTCCGTAGAGGAGATCACGCCGGAATCGAGCCCTCCAAGGGGATCGTGCTCGGGGGTGGACACGGACCGCTCTTATTGGTGGGACGATCAACCAGAAGTGGGGTGGCGAAGGGGGCCTTGGCAAGCAGCATTGCCTGAAGTAACAGGGGGAGGGAAGGGTTTGGATGTGTTGGGGGAGGACCCCGGTTTCGAGCACGCATACACTGAACTGGAAGCAGAGGAGATCGACGTCGATGAACTGTATCCAGCGTCTACCCCCGCTACAACGGAGCTCCCGGAACCTGCGCCCGAGCAGCAGGAGGGGGGAAGGGGGGGCTTCGAGGGGGGGATGGATGTCAGGGGTTCAGGGACAGAGGCACAGGGTAGGCAGGAGATGGAGAGCGATGGGGTGAATCCCAGGACAGCGAGGAAGAGGATGACAATGACTCTAGAGATTCCATGAGTCTTTCCAGCGAATCAGAGGATTCCCAGAAGGGGGCGCCGGTGGTCAAGGCCAGGGGAGCCCCAGGGGGGACTTGTCAGGAGCAGGGGGCCAGCGGGGGATCCCAAAGTGGCAGCTGGGCGTCAGGACCAGTCTCCCCGCCAGAGTGCAGCGAAGCGGGTGGAGGTTCCAGTGTATCAGGGGAGGCGGCTCCGGCAGTAGAGAAAGGAGGGAGGTCAGAGCAAGCCACCCTCCCGGAAGGGGAGGGGAGTAGTGAAGGGAGTAGCGTAGCTGTCAAAAGGAAATTTAGAGGTTGGGGGCGCGCGCCAAGTTCCAATGTAGAGGCGCGCGGAAGTACAGGGAGCCCGGAGGAGGGGCCAGGTCCCAAAGCCCGCAGGAGGGGGCAAGAGCAGTCTGATTCCGCGTCGGAGGAATCCAGGAGGGGCGAAACCCCAGGGGCAGAAAGACCCTGCGGAAAAGGAAAGAGAGAAAGAGGTGGAGCAGCTCAAGCCTCTTAAACTGGTGCAAGGCAGGGACAGATTCAGAAGGGACTTCAGCGGTCTAAGCCTAGCAGACGTAGGGCTGCGCGCCTCGGATCTGAAGCAAACAATGAACTGCAATAAACACTTTTGTATATAAGAAAAGAAAGGCGCTGGTCTTTTGTGAGCTGAGACTTGAGGCAGCCCTGACAGGTTTTTTTGGGGTTAGAATGCACAATCACCCAAAAATCACAGTGACATGTTTATTATCAGCCCAAACCAAGCATAGGTGTTTTGATTCCATCTCAATAGAAAGAGGACGAATAAGCTTGCATTGTTCTTTCGGTGTTCAGTCCCCCACAAATAGCAAAGCAAGGTGTAATAAGCCTAAACAAAGCCAAACAGGTTGTTTTGGGTTGCAACAACATAGAAAGAAGAATCTTGGATTTTGCTTATTTCGTGTTCTTTGGTGTTAATGCACATTGACTCAGAAATCTCAAAGTGTGTGTATTGAGACCAAAATAACACAACACCGTCTTTTCGCTTCCATACGTGTAGAAAGTAGACGAATAAGCTTTGATTGTGCTTATTTCTATTCGAATGGTGTTTTTTGGGTGTGCACCAGAATCACCCCCAACCAAAGCAAAAGGTGTTTTGGCTTCCAACTACATAAAAAGAAGATAATAAAGCTCTGATTGGACTTATTTCAAATTGGTCTTTTGGGGGTTAGAATGCACATTCACCCAAAAATCGCAGAGCGACATGTTTATTATCAGACCAAACCAAGCGTAGGTGTTTTGGTTCCATCTCAATAGAAAGAGGACGAATAAGCTTGGATTGTTCTTTCGGTGTTCATTCACTCACAAATAGCAAAGCGAATTGTAATAAGCCTAAACAAAGCTAAATAGGCTCTTTTGGGTACCAGCTACATAGAACGAAGAATCTTTGATTTCGCTTATTTCAAGTCGTGTTCTTTGGTGTTAATGCACATTGACCCAGAAATCTCAAAGTGTGTGTAATGAGACCAAAATAACACAACATTGTCTTTTTGCTTCCATACGCGTAGAAAGAAGACAAATAAGCTTTGATTGTGCTTATTTCAATTCGCATGGGGTTTTCTGGGTGTGCACCAGAATCACCCCCAACCAAAGCAAAAAGGTCTTTTGGCTTCCAGCTACATAAAAAGAAGAAGATAAAGCTCTGATTGGGCTCATTTCAAATTGGTGTTTTTGGGGTTAGAATGCACACTCACCCAAAAATCACAGAGTGACATGTTTATTATCAGCCCAAACCAAGCATAGGTGTTTTGGTTCCATCTCAATAGAAAGAGGACGAATAAGCTTGCATTGTTCTTTCGGTGTTCAGTCCCCCACAAATAGCAAAGCAAGGTGTAATGAGCCTAAACAAAGCCAAACAGGTTGTTTTGGGTTGCAACAACATAGAAAGAAGAATCTTGGATTTTGCTTATTTCGTGTTCTTTGGTGTTAATGCACATTGACTCAGAAATCTCAAAGTGTGTGTATTGAGACCAAAATAACACAACACCGTCTTTTCGCTTCCATACGTGTAGAAAGTAGACGAATAAGATTTGATTGTGCTTATTTCTATTCGAATGGTGTTTTTTGGGTGTTGTCAGGGGTTCAGGAGCAGAGGCAAGGGCAAGGGAGGAAACAGAGAGCGACGGAGAGGAGGCAGAAGAAAAGATGAGTGATGACGACGACCCGAGATCTCCGAGTCTTTCCAGTGAATCAGAAGATTTACAGAAAGGAGCACCAGTGGCCAGGGCAAGGGGGGAGCCTAGGGGGACACCCCAGGAAGATAGAGCCAGAGGGGACTCAGAGGGGAGCAGTTGGAAATCAGGACCAGCGTCATCGCCAGAGAGCAGGGAAGAGGAAGGGCGCCAGGGATCAAGCGCTGGCAGCTCACAACAGGGGGGAGGGCACGAGTCAGGAGTGGCCACACCTCCATCGGGGAGCGAAGAAACGGTCAGACGGAAGGTGGAAGGTTGGGCGCGCGCGCCAAGTTCAAATGCACAGGAAGGTGGCGCAGTAGGCAGCCCGGAAAGGGAGCCAGGTCCTAAAGCCCGCCGAAAGGAGGGAGAAGAGTCAGGGGGGTCAGCGTCAGAGGAATCCCGGAAGGAAGAGACCCCGGGGGGCAGAGGGACCCAGAGAAGAACAGTCAGGCGGAAAAGGTGGAGCAAGGCTAGGATATTAAGTTGGTGTACAAGGGGCGGAGACTCAGATGGAGCTTCGCCGATCTAACCATTAGACGTAGGGTTGCACGCAGCAGCTTGAGAATGGAAACTGTAACTCAATAAAGACTTTTATTTCATGATCGCTGGCTAGCGTCATCCTCTGTGAGCTAGGATCTGGAAGCAACTCTGACAGTAAGCTCCATCTCATAAATTGTGGGCATCTACAGCCTCGCGGAGAGGAGAGAAAGCGGGTGCCTACTAGCGAGCTCACGAACGGCAGACAACATGACGGCCGAACAGCAGATAGCGGAACTCAGAGAAGCAGTGTCGCGACTGAATGCCGAGGCTCTTGCATCCAGGAAGAGGGAGGAGGACGCAGCTGCCGCCTACAGGGATCTCCAGGTCAGGTTGGAAGTGCTTACGAAGCAAGGGCAACTGACACCCAAACCGGAGGGGATTGGGTTGGGGAGACGAACAGGCGGTCTGGTCTCTCACTTCGATGGGAATTTGCAACAGTACCCCAACTTTAGAGCAGATGTAATGTGTGCACTGCAACTGCTGAACAAAGACTTTAGAGATGAGCAAGAGAAGGTGGGATTCATCATGTCCCATTTGCATGGAGATGCTAAAGCATGGCTGCGCAATTTGTGGAGAGATAAGGATCCGGCGCTCCAAAATGCGGATGCCTTTATTAAAGCGATGGATGGGTGCTTTTTATCAAGCATAGACGTGGATCTTGCTCGGCAGCAGATACATGGACTGAAGCAAGGGAGGGCCAGCGTAAGGCAGTACCATGCCCGCTTTTTCGCTTTGGTCAGTGCTCTGGAATGGGACAGAGATTCGGCTCCTGTAAGAGACCTGTTTTGGGAGGGATTGCACGGCTCGGTTAAAGATGAAATTGCGAGGGGGGAGAGACCCCGGACCACGCAGGAGATCGTTCAGAGGGCGCTGGCGGTGGGGGTGCGGCTGGAAGGACGTCCGTGGAGCAGTGGCGAAGGGCGTGGAGGGCGCGAACCAGCCAGGGGCTCCTCCTTCCTTCCCAGAGAAGCAGCGCGTGCGCAATCCACGCCTCCGCCAGGAGGAGGAGCGGAACCTATGGAGGTTGGAGGTGCAAGGGCTCAGTCAGCAGCCAGAGCCCTAGCACCGGCAGCAGTGAAAGCGAAGCCTCCTAGAGGGAACAGGAAGTGTTACATCTGCGATGATCCACAGCATATGGCGAAAGAGTGTCCCCAGAGGCTCCACAAGCACACTGCAGCCTCAGCAAAGGTAACTGCAGCAACGCAGCAAGGACAACCACAGCAGGGAAACGACGGAGTCTGGTTGGAGGAAGAGGCACTGGGGCCCAGCCAGACGTGTCAGTGAAGCAGTCCCCAGAGATTTTACAGCCCATGGACCCCCTCCTGCCCAAACCAGTAGTGAGGCTCACCGCGTCGCTCCAGCTGCCCAATGGAATCACCATGGACGTGCCAATCACCATTGACTCCGGAAGCAATGCGGACTTTATAGGGCAGGACTTTGTCGACCGGCACGCTATACAGTTGCTGCCTGCCACGCTGCCCCTGCAGGTTGTCACGGTGGATGGCAGGGAGCTGCTAGGGGGGCAAGTGGTGAAGCAGACGCCACCAATGGTGATGCGACTTGGGAATCACAGGGAAATCATCAGCTTCAATGTCACTCAACTATCGGATACGCCCATTGTATTGGGCATGAGTTGGCTGGACAAGCACAGCCCGACGCTGGCTTGGTACCAGAGGCAGCTGACCTTCGGCTCTTCCTTTTGCGCTGAACACTGCATCGTGCCCAGGCAGGAAGGAGAGGAAGAGGAGTCACAGCGGCAGCTAGGCACGCTGCAAGCGGTTCCCCACAAGTACGCAGAATTTTTGGAGGTTTTCTGCGAGAAGGAGGCAGACAGGCTACCCCCCCACAGACCATATGACTGCAAAATTGACCTGCTGCCGGGGGCGGCGCTGCCCAAAGGGAAGCTGTATTCCATGTCTGAGGACGAACTGCAGGAACTCAAGGAGTTCATAGATCATAATTTGGAGCGCGGTTTCATCCGAGAGTCCAAGGCAGCGGGGGGCAGTCCGGTATTCTTTGTTAAGAAGCGGGACACGCCCCAAAAAAGACTTGTAGTGGACTATCGCATCTTGAACAGTGTGACCAAGCCATCGGACTTCCCCATGCCCCGAATCGACGACCTCCTCGCAAAGGTACGGAAGGGCAGAGCGTTCACCAAGTTGGACCTGCGAGGGGCATACAACCTCATTCGCATGCGGGAAGGAGATGAGTGGAAGACAGCCATGTTCACGCCCCTGGGCACCTACGAATATAGAGTTATGCCTTTTGGATTGCAAAATGGCTCCCACGTTTTTCAAGCTTTCATGCATCACGTGTTGGCGGGGCTCCTCTACAAGACGTGCGTCTGTTTCTTGGATGACATCCTGATCTTTTCGGAATCGCAGCAGGAGCATGACAGACACGTCAAGGAAGTGCTGAGCAGGCTACAGCAACATAGGCTTTACGCCAAGCTGGAGAAGTGCCAATTCGACGTGACGGAGGTGGATTTCCTGGGCTACAAGTTGTCTGATAAAGGGCTCGCCATGGACAGCGCCAAGGTCCGAGCAGTGTTGGATTGGAAAAGCCCACGCAACCGGAAGGAGGTCCAACGGTTTGTCGGCTTCGCGAACTTCTATCGCAAGTTTATCAAAGGCTTTGCGATGCAGACAGCGGCCATCACGGACACGCTCAGCTCCAAGAAAAAGAAGTTCATCTGGACAGAGCAGGCGGAGCAGTCCTTTCAGGCACTCAAGCGTCTCTTCGCGTCGGAAGAGCAGCTGCTTCATGTCAACCCCAGCAGGCCGATGAGGGTGGAGACAGACGCTTCGGACAGAGCCGTGGGAGCAGTCCTGCTGCAGAAAGACCCGCAGGGGGTTTGGACGCCGGGAGCGTTTTACTCAAGGAAGCTCAGCAAGTCCGAACAGAACTACACCATCTGGGACAGGGAGTTGCTGGCCATTCATGCAGCGTTCAAAGCGTGGAGGCACTTCCTGATCGGCGCCAAGCACACGGTGCAGGTCTGCACGGACCACAAGAATCTAGAGCACTGGCGCACGGCACAGTTCCTGAACCAGAGGCAGATACGTTGGGCTGAGTTCTTTGCGAATTTCGACTTCCGAATAGAGTATGTCCCGGGGGACACCAACATCATGGCGGATGCTCTCTCCCGTAAGCCACAGTATTTGGAGGAGGCAACGCCAGCGGCCGCCATGCACATCTTCGCACCGACAGTGTGGGCGTGCGCGGCGGCAACAGTTGACCTGGATGCGGTGCGACGAGCGTTGCAGGATGACTCCTTCGCGCAAGCAAAGATGGCAGAGGTGCACAGGGGCACGGCAGCGACCGACGAGTTCCAGCTGCGAGATGGTTTGCTCATCCGTAAAGGGGCCATCTACGTGCCGGGAGACGAACTTCGCGCCAAGGTACTGCAGCAGCTGCACGACGCGCCCACTGCCGGGCACTTTGGCAAGGAGAAGACGGTGGAATTAGTAGCCAGAGACTTCTGGTGGCCCGGAATGAGAGGGGAAGTCGCGGACTACGTGGCGAGGTGTGACACCTGCCAGAGGGCCAAACCAGTGCACAGACCGCCGGCCGGACTGCTGGAACCGCTGCAAACTCCGTTCGAACCATGGGAGAGAGTGGCCCTGGACTTTGTCACGGATCTGCCCAGCTCGAGGGGCAAGACGGCTGTGCTGGTGGTGGTGGACTTGTTCTCCAAGATGGCACATTTCATTCCGTGTGCGAAGGTGGCCACGGCGGAACAAACCGCCAAACTGTTCATAGACCACGTGTTCAAGGTTCACGGTCTGCCGCGGTCTATTCTGTCCGACCGAGGGCGACAGTTCATCTCGAACTTCTGGCAGAGGCTGATGGGCTTCCTGAACGTCAAGATCAACCTGGCGTCGGCTAGACACCCGCAGACCAACGGGCAAGCGGAGCGGGTCAATGCCATCATGCAGCAGTACCTGAGATGTTATGCGAATCAACAGCCTGCGACGTGGGTGGATTACCTGCCTCTCGCCGAGTTCGCCTACAACAACACGAAGCACGTGTCCACGGGGGTCACGCCGTTCTTCGCCAACAACGGGAGGCACCCTAGAACCTTCCCGGGACTGGAAAGAATGGGGGAGGGGGAGCCGCAGACAGCAGATGCGTTCGCGTCGGAGTTGCAGGAGGTCCACGATCAGCTGCGGCGGCACCTGGAGCTGGCTAAACACGCATACAAGGTACAAGCGGACAAACACAGAAGGGTTGGCGAAGAGATCCATGTGGGAGACTGGGTCTGGTTAGCAGCCCACGCAGTGCCGGCCAGGTCGTTGGCGAAGAAGAAACTAGGGCATAAACAACTGGGGCCCTACCAAGTCGAAGAACAGGTCAACCCGGTGGCTTTCAGGCTGGCTCTTCCGGAGGGTTCCAGAATGCATCCGGTGTTCCACAGATCGGTGCTCACTCCCTACAAGGCACCTCACAGGTTTCAGGAACCAGGAACGGCACCGGGTCCGCTCCGAGAGAGAACCGGGCAAGGGGGAGTGGCACAGGAGGAGCGCTTCAACGAAGTCACGGAGATTTTGGACTCCAGATGGGGGGAAGAGGTTGTAGAATACCTTCTCGCCAAGGAGGGCACCCCGGCCAGTGCCAACAGCTGGGTGCCGGGCTACGCTTTAGACGAACCTCTGCTCAAAGAAGAGTTTCATGCCCTCTTCCCACATAGGCCAATGCCAGCAGACTTTTTCGACGACTGGCTTTTCACGCCCACGCTTTCAGCCAGCACGTTCCGGGGGTTCGACTCGGACGACGAACCGACACGAGACGCCCGTTCCCCGGAGGGGTCACCCTCGGGATCTGCTTCAGAACCCTCGTATTGGTGGGATGATCGACCAGAGGAGCAGTTCCGCAGAAGGTGGCTGGAGGGTCCAGGACGAGCAACGTCTCCAGAAGGCAACGAGGGAGAGACGGACATGGACGTTTTCGGGGACGACCCGGGTTTCGAGCACGGCGGCACAGAGATGGAAGCGGAGGTGACCGTCGTCAACGAGAGCAGGGAGGAAGAACCGGAAGACTTCGGATGGCGGCCCGCCACGGGAAGCGAACTGTATCCGACATTCGTCCGCCTGACACGGCAGCACCCAGATCCCGCACCGGAAGGAGGGGAGGGGGGAAGAGGGGGCTTCGAGGGGGGGATGGATGTCAGGGGTTCAGGAGCAGAGGCAAGGGCAAGGGAGGAAACAGAGAGCGAGGGAGAGGAGGCAGAAGAAAAGATGAGTGATGACGACGACCCGAGATCTCCGAGTCTTTCCAGTGAATCAGAAGATTCACAGAAAGGAGCACCAGTGGCCAGGGCAAGGGGGGAGCCTAGGGGGACACCCCAGGAAGATAGAGCCAGAGGGGACTCAGAGGGGAGCAGTTGGAAATCAGGACCAGCGTCACCGCCAGAGAGCAGGGAAGAGGAAGGGCGCCAGGGATCAAGCGCTGGCAGCTCACAACAGGGGGGAGGGCACGAGTCAGGAGTGGCCACACCTCCATCGGGGAGCGAAGAAACGGTCAGACGGAAGGTGGAAGGTTGGGCGCGCGCGCCAAGTTCAAATGCACAGGAAGGTGGCGCAGTAGGCAGCCCGGAAAGGGAGCCAGGTCCTAAAGCCCGCCGAAAGGAGGGAGAAGAGTCGGGGGGGTCAGCGTCAGCGTCAGAGGAATCCCGGAAGGAAGAGACCCCGGGGGGCAGAGGGACCCAGAGAAGAACAGTCAGGCGGAAAAGGTGGAGCAAGGCTAGGATATTAAGTTGGTGTACAAGGGGCGGAGACTCAGATGGAGCTTCGCCGATCTAACCATGAGACGTAGGGTTGCACGCAGCAGCTTGAGAATGGAAACTGTAACTCAATAAAGACTTTTATTTAATGATCGCTGGCTAGCGTGATCCTCTGTGAGCTAGGATCTGGAAGCAACTCTGACAGGTGTGCACCAGAATCACCCCCAACCAAAGCAAAAGGTGTTTTGGCTTCCAACTACATAAAAAGAAGATAATAAAGCTCTGATTGGACTTATTTCAAATTGGTCTTTTTGGGGTTAGAATGCACATTCACCCAAAAATCGCAGAGCGACATGTTTATTATCAGACCAAACCAAGCGTAGGTGTTTTGGTTCCATCTCAATAGATAGAGGACGAATAAGCTTGGATTGTTCTTTCGGTGTTCATTCACTCACAAATAGCAAAGCGAATTGTAATAAGGCTAAACAAAGCTAAATAGGTTATTTTGGGTACCAGCTACATAGAACGAAGAATCTTTATTTCAAGTCGTGTTCTTTGGTGTTAATGCACATTGACCCAGAAATCTCAAAGTGTGTGTAATGAGACCAAAATAACACAACATTGTCTTTTTGCTTCCATACGCGTAGAAAGAAGACAAATAAGCTTTGATTGTGCTTATTTCAATTCGCATGGGGTTTTCTGGGTGTGCACCAGAATCACCCCCAACCAAAGCAAAAAGGTCTTTTGGCTTCCAGCTACATAAAAAGAAGAAGATAAAGCTCTGATTGGGCTCATTTCAAATTGGTGTTTTTGGGGTTAGAATGCACACTCACCCAAAAATCACAGAGTGACATGTTTATTATCAGCCCAAACCAAGCATAGGTGTTTTGGTTCCATCTCAATAGAAAGAGGACGAATAAGCTTGCATTGTTCTTTCGGTGTTCAGTCCCCCACAAATAGCAAAGCAAGGTGTAATAAGCCTAAACAAAGCCAAACAGGTTGTTTTGGGTTGCAACAACATAGAAAGAAGAATCTTGGATTTTGCTTATTTCGTGTTCTTTGGTGTTAATGCACATTGACTCAGAAATCTCAAAGTGTGTGTATTGAGACCAAAATAACACAACACCGTCTTTTCGCTTCCATACGTGTAGAAAGTAGACGAATAAGCTTTGATTGTGCTTATTTCTATTCGAATGGTGTTTTTTGGGTGTGCACCAGAATCACCCCCAACCAAAGCAAAAGGTGTTTTGGCTTCCAACTACATAAAAAGAAGATAATAAAGCTCTGATTGGACTTATTTCAAATTGGTCTTTTTGGGGTTAGAATGCACATTCACCCAAAAATCGCAGAGCGACATGTTTATTATCAGACCAAACCAAGCGTAGGTGTTTTGGTTCCATCTCAATAGAAAGAGGACGAAAAAGCTTGGATTGTTCTTTCGGTGTTCATTCACTCACAAATAGCAAAGCGAATTGTAATAAGCCTAAACAAAGCTAAATAGGCTCTTTTGGGTACCAGCTACATAGAACGAAGAATCTTTGATTTCGCTTATTTCAAGTCGTGTTCTTTGGTGTTAATGCACATTGACCCAGAAATCTCAAAGTGTGTGTAATGAGACCAAAATAACACAACATTGTTATTTTTGCTTCCATACGCGTAGAAAGAAGACAAATAAGCTTTGATTGTGCTTATTTCAATTCGCATGGGGTTTTCTGGGTGTGCACCAGAATCACCCCTGTCAGAGCTGGCTCCAGGTCCCAGCTCACAGAGGACCAACGCTAGCCGGCAGTAATGTACAAAAGTCTTTATTGAAGTACAGTTTCCATTTTCAAGCCGCAGCGCCCCAGCTCTACGTCTAGGGGTTAGATCGGCGAAGCTCCATCTGAGTCTCCGCCCCCTGTACACCAGTTTAAGATTCTAGCCTTACTCCACCTCTTCCGTCTCTCCTTTCTCCTCTGGGTCCTGCTACCCCCCGGGGTCCCTTCCTTCCTGGATTCTTCTGACGCTGACGTTGACCCCCCTGACTCCTCCCCCTCTTTTCGGCGGGCTTTGGGACCTGGCTCCCTATCCGGGCTGCCAACTGCGCCACCCTCCTGTATATTTGAACTTGGCGCGCGCGCCCAGCCTTCAACCTTCCTCTCAAGCGTTTCCTCGCTCCCCGATGGAGGCGTGGCCAATCCTGACTCATGTCCTCCCACTGGCAGTGCGCCGCCTGATCCCGATGCCTGGGACTCCTCCCCCCTACTGCACTCTGGTGTGGACGCTGGTCCTGATTTCCAACTGCTGCTCTCTGAGTCCCCTCTGGCCCCTTCTTCCTGGGGTGTCCCCCTCGGCACCCCCCTTGCTCTGACCATGGGAGCCCCTTTCTGTGAATCTTCCGATTCGCTGGAAAGACTCAGAGACCTCGGACCGCTGTCATCGCTAACATTTCCTTCGGACTCCTCCCCCTCGCTCTCTATTTCCTCCCTTTCCTGTGCCTCTGCTCCTGAACCCCTGACATCCATCCCCCCCTCGAAGCCCCCCCTTCCCCCCTCCCCTCCTTCAGGTGTGGGTACTGGGTGCTCCGTCGTTGTGGGGGTGAGTGCCGGATACAGTTCGTCCCCCGTGGCGTGCATCCAGCCGGATAAGTCCGGCTCGTCCTCCGTGCTCTCGCCGACCTCAATTTCCTCTGCTTCCATCTCTTTGCCGCCGTGCTCGAACCCAAGGTCCTCCCCCAACACGTCCATGTCCGTCTCTCCCCCGGTCTCCTCCGGGGACGTTGCCTGCCAAGGACCCCCAGCCACTTCCTGCGCCACTGCTCCTCTGGTCGATTGTCCCACCAATAGGAACGGTCTGAGGCAGACCCCGAGGGTGATCCCTCCGGGGAACGTGTTTCTAGTGCCGGTTCCTCGTCCGAGGTGAACCCCTGGAATGTGCTAGCTGAAAATGTGGGTGTGAAAAGCCAGTCGTCGAAATACTCGGCTGGCATGGGCCTGTGTGGGAAAAGGGCATGAAACTCGTCCTTGAGAAGAGGTTCGTCCAAGGCATAGTCTGGCACCCAACTGTTGGCGCTGGCCGGGGTACCTTCTCTGGCGAGAAGATATTCTACTCCCTCTTCCCCCCATCTCGAGTCTAAAATCTCTGTGACTTCGTTGACGGGTTCCCGCCTTGGCGACCCCCCCCCCTTGTGGGCGTTTCCCTGAACGGGTCTGGTGCCGTGCCTGGCTCCTGAAATCTATGAGGTGCTTTGTAGGGCGTGAGCACTGATCTATGGAAAACTGGGTGCATTCTGGATCCCTCCGGCAGTGTCAACCGGAAGGCCACTGGATTGACCTGTGCCTCGACTTGGTAGGGTCCTAGCTGCTTATGCCCTAGCTTCTTCTTCGCTAACGATCTGGCCGGCACTGCCTGGGCTGCTAACCAAACCCAGTCTCCCACCTGTATGTCTTCCCCAACCCTTCTGTGCTTGTCAGCCTGCAGTTTGTATGCGTGCTTTGCTAGTTCTAACTGCCTCCGAAGCTGTTCGTGAACCTCCTGCAACTCTGATGCTAAGGCTTCCGCTGCCTGTGGCTCCCCCTCCCCCGCTCTCGCTAATCCCGGGAAGGTTCTGGGATGCCTCCCGTTGTTGGCGAAGAACGGTGTCACCCCCGTGGACACGTGCTTCGTGTTGTTGTAGGCGAACTCAGCGAGCGGCAGGTAGTCCACCCATGTTGCCGGCTGCTGATTTGCGTAGCATCGCAGGTACTGCTGCATGATGGCGTTGACTCGCTCCGCTTGTCCGTTCGTCTGCGGGTGTCTCGCCGACGCTAGGTTGATCTTGACGTTCAGGAAACCCATCAGCTTCTGCCAGAAGTTCGAGATGAACTGTCGCCCCCGGTCGGACAGGATAGACCGTGGCAGACCGTGAACCCTGAACACGTGGTCTATGAACAGTTTGGCGGTCTGTTCCGCCGTGGCCACCTTCGCGCACGGAATGAAGTGGGCCATTTTGGTGAACATGTCCACCACCACTAGCACTGCCGTCTTGCCCCTCGAGCTGGGTAGATCCGTGACAAAGTCCAGGGCCACCCTCTCCCACGGTTCGAGCGGTGTCTGCAGCGGTTCGAGCAGTCCCGCCGGCGGTTTGTGCACTGACTTGGCCCTTTGGCAGGTGTCGCACCTCGAGACGTAATCCGCGACTTCCCCCCGCATCTTGGGCCACCAAAAATCTCTGGCTACTAATTCTACCGTCTTCTCTTTGCCAAAGTGCCCGGCGGTGGGTGCGTCGTGCAACTGCTGCAGTACTTTCGCGCGGAGGTCGTCTCCCGGTACGTAGAGGGCCCCTCTGCGGATGAGCAATCCGTCGCGTATCTGGAACTCGTCGTCCTCCGCCGTGCCCCTTTGCACCTCCTCCATCTTGGCTTGTGCGAAGGGGTCCTTCTGCAGTGCTCGACGTACAGCATCCAGGTCCACGGTTGCTGAAGCGCACGCCCACGCTTTCGGTGCGAAAATGTGCTTGGCCGCTGCTGGTGCCGCCTCCTCGAGGTATTGCGGCTTTCTGGACAGTGCATCCGCCATGATGTTGTTGTCGCCTGGGATGTACTCTATCCTGAAGTCGAAATCCGCAAAGAACTCCGCCCATCGTATGTGCCTCTGGTTCAGGAACCTTGCCGTGCGCCAGTACTCCAGGTTTTTATGGTCCGTGCGGACCTGCACTGTGTGTTTGGCTCCAATGAGGAAGTGCCGCCACGCCTTGAATGCTGCATGAATGGCCAGCAACTCCCTGTCCCAGATGGCGTAGTTCTGCTCTGACTTGCTGAGCTTCCTGGAGTAGAAGGCACACGGTCTCCAGTCCCCATGCGGGTCTTGCTGCAACAGTACTGCCCCCACGGCTCTGTCTGAGGCGTCCGTTTCAACCCTCATCGGTCTGCTGGGATTCACATGCAGTAGCTGCTCTTCGGACGAGAAGAGACGCTTGAGTTTCTGAAAGGACTGCTCCGCTTGCTCCGTCCAGATGAACTTCTTCTTCTTGGAGCTGAGCGTGTCGGTAATGGCCGCCGTCTGCATCGCGAACCCCTTGATGAACTTGCGGTAAAAGTTGGCGAAACCGACAAACCGCTGGACCTCCTTCCGATTGCGCGGGCTCTTCCAGTCCAACACTGAGCGAACCTTGGCGCTGTCCATGGCGAGCCCCTTGTCCGACAACTTGTAGCCCAGGAAATCTACCTCCTTCATGTCGAACTGGCACTTCTCCAGCTTGGCGTACAGCCTGTGCTCCTGCAGTCTCTGCAGAACTTCCTTGACGTCTCCCTCGTGGGTCTCCTCTGATTCTGAAAATATCAGGATGTCGTCCAGGAAGCAGACGCATTTCTTGTAGAGGAGACCCGCCAATACGTGATGCATGAAGGCTTGAAAACAGTGGGAGCCATTTTGTAATCCAAAGGGCATAACTCTGTATTCATAGGTGCCCAGGGGCGTGAACATGGCAGTCTTCCATTCGTCGCCCTCCCGTATGCGAATCAGGTTGTACGCCCCTCGCAGATCCAACTTTGTGAAAACGCGTCCTTTCCTCACCGTTGCGAGCAGGTCATCTATCTTGGGCATGGGAAAGGCTGTGGGCTTGGTTTTCGAGTTCAAAATTCTATAGTCCACCACAAGCCTTTTTTGGGGCGTGTCCTTCTTCTTCACAAAGAATACAGGACTGCCCCCCACTGCCTTCGACTCCTGGATGAAACCGCGCTTCAAGTTGAGGTCTATGAACTCCCTGAGTTCCTGCAGCTCGTCTTCAGACATGGAATACAGTTTCCCGGTTGGCAGCGTCGCCCCTGGCAGGAGGTCAATCTTGCAGTCATAGGACCTGTGGGGAGGCAGCTTGTCCGCTTCCTTCTCGCAGAAAACCTCCAAAAACGCTGCGTACTTGAGTGGCACTGCTTGCAGCGTGCCTAATTGTAGCTGCGGGTCATCCTCTTCCCCTTCCGGGCTAGGCAGAATGCAATGTTCCGCACAGTATGAGGAGCCGAAGGTCAGTTGTCGCTGGTACCACGCCAATGCTGGGCTGTGCCTGTGCAGCCAACTCATGCCTAATACTATAGGCGTGTCCGACAGTTGGGTGACATTGAAGCTGATGACTTCTCGGTGATTCCCAATTTGCATCACCATCGGAGGCGTTTGCTGCACCACCTGCCCCCCCAGCAATTCCCTGCCATCCACCGTGACAACCTTCAGAGGCAGCGTGGCTGGCAGGAGTGCTATGTTGTGCTCTTGAATGAAATCCAGTCCTATGAAGTCTGCGTTACTACCAGAGTCAATGGTAATCGGCACTTCCATAGTGAGTCCATTGGGTAGTTGGAGCGATGCTGTGAGCTGCACCACTGGTTTGGGCGGGAGGGGGTCTGTGGGCTGCAAAATCTCTGGGGACGGCTTCATTGACTTGTCTGGCTGGGCCCCAGTGCCTCTTCCTCCAACCAGACTCTGTCGTTTCCCTGCTGTGGTTCTCTCTGCTGAGTTGCGTCTGTTACTGTTGCTGAGGCTGCAGTGTGCTTGTGGAGCCTCTGGGGACACTCTTTCGCCATGTGCTGAGCACTGTCGCAGATGTAGCACTTCCTGTTCCCTCTAGGAGGCTTCGCTTTGACTGCTCCCGGTGTTAGGGCTCTGGTTGCTGACTGAGCCCTGGCGCTTCCAATCTCCATCGGTTCCTCTCCCCCTCCCTGCGGAGGTGTGGATTGCGCACGCGCTGCATCCTTGGGAAAGAGGGGAGGTGCTCTCACTGGCGTACGTCCCCAACGTCCTTCTTCTCTGTTCCATGGACGTTCTTCCAGACGCACCCCAATTTGCAGCGCCCGCTGGACAACCTCCTGAGTGCTCTTTGGTCTCTCCCCCCTTGCAATCTCATCTTTCACATTTGCATTCAAGCCTTCCCAAAAAAGGTCTCTGGCTGGGGCAGAATCCTTCTCCCATCCCAGCGCATGGACTAACGCAAAAAAGCGGGAATGGTACTGCCTTACACTGGCTCTGCCTTGTTTGAGCCCATGTATGTCTTTTCTGGCGATATCAATGTCTATATTTGATAAAAAACACGAATCCATCGCTTTAATGAATGCATCCGCATTTTGGAGCGCCGGATCCTTATCTCTCCACAGATTGCGCAGCCACGCTTTAGCTTCCCCATGCAAATGGGACAAGATAAACCCCACCTTCTCTTGCTCATCTCTAAAGTCTTTATCCAGCAGTTCCAGCGCAAACAGCACGTCTGCTCGGAAGTTAGGGTACTGCTGCAAATTCCCATCGAAATGAGATACCAGGCTGCCTCCTCTTTTCGCCAGCCCAATCCCCTCTGATTTGGGTCCCGGTTGCCCCTGCTTAGCAAGCACTTCCAACCTGGCTTGGAGATCCCTGCAGGCGGCAGCCGCTTCCTCTTCCCTTTTCCTGGATGCGAGTACCTCCGCGTTGAGTTGTGTCACTGCATTTTGCAGGGCTGCTAGTTGCTGTTCTGTAGTCATCTTGCCTGACTTTTGTGAGCTCGCGAAGCACCAATCTTCTTCCCTCGCTGCGTCCACTCACGTTACGAGGTTTTTGGTGCAAAACTTTTAGAGATGGAGCTTACTGTCAGAGCTGGCTCCAGGTCCCAGCTCACAGAGGACCAACGCTAGCCGGCAGTAATGTACAAAAGTCTTTATTGAAGTACAGTTTCCATTTTCAAGCCGCAGCGCCCCAGCTCTACGTCTAGGGGTTAGATCAGCGAAGCTCCATCTGAGTCTCTGCCCCCTGTACACCAGTTTAAGATTCTAGCCTTACTCCACCTCTTCCGTCTCTCCTTTCTCCTCTGGGTCCTGCTACCCCCCGGGGTCCCTTCCTTCCTGGATTCTTCTGACGCTGACGTTGACCCCCCTGACTCCTCCCCCTCTTTTCGGCGGGCTTTGGGACCTGGCTCCCTATCCGGGCTGCCAACTGCGCCGCCCTCCTGTACATTTGAACTTGGCGCGCGCGCCCAGCCTTCAACCTTCCTCTCAACCGTTTCCTCGCTCCCCGATGGAGGCGTGGCCAATCCTGACTCATGTCCTCCCACTGGCAGTGCGCCGCCTGATTCCGATGCCTGGGACTCCACCCCCCTACTGCACTCTGGTGTGGACGCTGGTCCTGATTTCCAACTGCTGCTCTCTGAGTCCCCTCTGGCCCCTTCTTCCTGGGGTGTCCCCCTCGGCACCCCCCTTGCTCTGACCATGGGAGCCCCTTTCTGTGAATCTTCCGATTCGCTGGAAAGACTCAGAGACCTCGGACCGCTGTCATCGCTAACATTTCCTTCGGACTCCTCCCCCTCGCTCTCTATTTCCTCCCTTTCCTGTGCCTCTGCTCCTGAACCCCTGACAACCCCCAACCAAAGCAAAAAGGTCTTTTGGCTTCCAGCTACATAAAAAGAAGAAGATAAAGCTCTGATTGGGCTCATTTCAAATTGGTGTTTTTGGGGTTAGAATGCACACTCACCCAAAAATCACAGAGTGACATGTTTATTATCAGCCCAAACCAAGCATAGGTGTTTTGGTTCCATCTCAATAGAAAGAGGACGAATAAGCTTGCATTGTTCTTTCGGTGTTCAGTCCCCCACAAATAGCAAAGCAAGGTGTAATAAGCCTAAACAAAGCCAAACAGGTTGTTTTGGGTTGCAACAACATAGAAAGAAGAATCTTGGATTTTGCTTATTTCGTGTTCTTTGGTGTTAATGCACATTGACTCAGAAATCTCAAAGTGTGTGTATTGAGACCAAAATAACACAACACCGTCTTTTCGCTTCCATACGTGTAGAAAGTAGACGAATAAGATTTGATTGTGCTTATTTCTATTCGAATGGTGTTTTTTGGGTGTGCATCAGAATCACCCCCAACCAAAGCAAAAGGTGTTTTGGCTTCCAACTACATAAAAAGAAGATAATAAAGCTCTGATTGGACTTATTTCAAATTGGTCTTTTTGGGGTTAGAATGCACATTCACCCAAAAATCGCAGAGCGACATGTTTATTATCAGACCAAACCAAGCGTAGGTGTTTTGGTTCCATCTCAATAGATAGAGGACGAATAAGCTTGGATTGTTCTTTCGGTGTTCATTCACTCACAAATAGCAAAGCGAATTGTAAAAAGGCTAAACAAAGCTAAATAGGTTATTTTGGGTACCAGCTACATAGAACGAAGAATCTTTATTTCAAGTCGTGTTCTTTGGTGTTAATGCACATTGACCCAGAAATCTCAAAGTATGTGTAATGAGACCAAAATAACACAACATTGTCTTTTTGCTTCCATACGCGTAGAAAGAAGACAAATAAGCTTTGATTGTGCTTATTTCAATTCGCATGGGGTTTTCTGGGTGTGCACCAGAATCACCCCCAACCAAAGCAAAAAGGTCTTTTGGCTACATAAAAAGAAGAAGATAAAGCTCTGATTGGGCTCATTTCAAATTGGTGTTTTGGGGGTTAGAATGCACACTCACCCAAAAATCACAGTGACATGTTTATTATCAGCCCAAACCAAGCATAGGTGTTTTGGTTCCATCTCAATAGAAAGAGGACGAATAAGCTTGCATTGTTCTTTCGGTGTTCAGTCCCCCACAAATAGCAAAGCAAGGTGTAATAAGCCTAAACAAAGCCAAACAGGTTGTTTTGGGTTGCAACAACATAGAAAGAAGAATCTTGGATTTTGCTTATTTCGTGTTCTTTGGTGTTAATGCACATTGACTCAGAAATCTCAAAGTGTGTGTACTGAGACCAAAAGAACACAACACCGTCTTTTCGCTTCCATACGTGTAGAAAGTAGACGAATAAGCTTTGATTGTGCTTATTTCTATTCGAATGGTGTTTTTTGGGTGTGCACCAGAATCACCCCCAACCAAAGCAAAAGGTGTTTTGGCTTCCAACTACATAAAAAGAAGATTATAAAGCTCTGATTGGACTTATTTCAAATTGGTCTTTTTGGGGTTAGAATGCACATTCACCCAAAAATCGCAGAGCGACATGTTTATTATCAGACCAAACCAAGCGTAGGTGTTTTGGTTCCATCTCAATAGAAAGAGGACGAATAAGCTTGGATTGTTCTTTCGGTGTTCATTCACTCACAAATAGCAAAGCGAATTGTAATAAGGCTAAACAAAGCTAAATAGGCTCTTTTGGGTACCAGCTACATAGAACGAAGAATCTTTGATTTCGCTTATTTCAAGTCGTGTTCTTTGGTGTTAATGCACATTGACCCAGAAATCTCAAAGTGTGTGTAATGAGACCAAAATAACACAACATTGTCTTTTTGCTTCCATATGCGTAGAAAGAAGACAAATAAGCTTTGATTGTGCTTATTTCAATTCGCATGGGGTTTTCTGGGTGTGCACCAGAATCACCCCCAACCAAAGCAAAAAGGTCTTTTGGCTTACAGCTACATAAAAAGAAGAAGATAAAGCTCTGATTGGGCTCATTTCAAATTGGTGTTTTTGGGGTTAGAATGCACACTCACCCAAAAATCACAGAGTGACATGTTTATTATCAGCCCAAACCAAGCATAGGTGTTTTGGTTCCATCTCAATAGAAAGAGGACGAATAAGCTTGCATTGTTCTTTTGGTGTTCAGTCCCCCACAAATAGCAAAGCAAGGTGTAATAAGCCTAAACAAAGCCAAACAGGTTGTTTTGGGTTGCAACAACATAGAAAGAAGAATCTTGGATTTTGCTTATTTCGTGTTCTTTGGTGTTAATGCACATTGACTCAGAAATCTCAAAGTGTGTGTATTGAGACCAAAATAACACAACACCGTCTTTTCGCTTCCATACGTGTAGAAAGTAGACGAATAAGCTTTGATTGTGCTTATTTCTATTCGAATGGTGTTTTTTGGGTGTGCACCAGAATCACCCCCAACCTAAGCAAAAGGTGTTTTGGCTTCCAACTACATAAAAAGAAGATAATAAAGCTCTGATTGGACTTATTTCAAATTGGTCTTTTTGGGGTTAGAATGCACATTCACCCAAAAATCGCAGAGCGACATGTTTATTATCAGACCAAACCAAGCGTAGGTGTTTTGGTTCCATCTCAATAGATAGAGGACGAATAAGCTTGGATTGTTCTTTCGGTGTTCATTCACTCACAAATAGCAAAGCGAATTGTAATAAGGCTAAACAAAGCTAAATAGGTTCTTTTGGGTACCAGCTACATAGAACGAAGAATCTTTATTTCAAGTCGTGTTCTTTGGTGTTAATGCACATTGACCCAGAAATCTCAAAGTGTGTGTAATGAGACCAAAATAACACAACATTGTCTTTTTGCTTCCATACGCGTAGAAAGAAGACAAATAAGCTTTGATTGTGCTTATTTCAATTCGCATGGGGTTTTCTGGGTGTGCACCAGAATCACCCCCAACCAAAGCAAAAAGGTCTTTTGGCTTCCAGCTACATAAAAAGAAGAACATAAAGCTCTGATTGGGCTCATTTCAAATTGGTGTTGTCAGGGGTTCAGGGACAGAGGCACAGGGTAGGCAGGAGATGGAGAGCGATGGGGTGAATCCCAGGACAGCGAGGAAGAGGATGACAATGACTCTAGAGATTCCATGAGTCTTTCCAGCGAATCAGAGGATTCCCAGAAGGGGGCGCCGGTGGTCAAGGCCAGGGGAGCCCCAGGGGGGACTTGTCAGGAGCAGGGGGCCAGCGGGGGATCCCAAAGTGGCAGCTGGGCGTCAGGACCAGTCTCCCCGCCAGAGTGCAGCGAAGGGGGTGGAGGTTCCAGTGTATCAGGGGAGGCGGCTCCGGCAGTAGAGAAAGGAGGGAGGTCGGAGCAAGCCACCCTCCCGGAAGGGGAGGGGAGTAGTGAAGGGAGTAGCGTAGCTGTCAAAAGGAAAGTTAGAGGTTGGGGGCGCGCGCCAAGTTCAAATGTAGAGGCGCGCGGAAGTACAGGGAGCCCGGAGGAGGGGCCAGGTCCCAAAGCCCGCAGGAGGGGGCAAGAGCAGTCTGATTCCGCGTCGGAGGAATCCAGGAGGGGCGAAACCCCAGCGGGCAGAAAGACCGTGCGGAAAAGGAAAGAGAGAAAGAGGTGGAGCAGCGCAAGCCTCTTAAACTGGTGCAAGGCAGGGACAGATTCAGAAGGGACTTCAGCGGTCTAAGCCTAGCAGACGTAGGGCTGCGCGCCTCGGATCTGAAGCAAACAATGAACTGCAATAAACACTTTTGTATATAAGAAAAGAAAGGCGTTGGTCTTTTGTGAGCTGAGACTTGAGGCAGCCCTGACAGTAAGTCCCTTCTCAAGAAAACTGCAAAAAATTTTTTTTTGCAAAGCTCACGAAGTTTGGCAGACATGACTACTGAGGAGCAGATAACGACCCTGCAAAACGCAGTCGCTGAACTCTCCGTTGCAGTACGGGTCTCTCAGAAGACAGTTGCCGAAGCAGAAGCGCGATGCCAGGATCTGCAAGCCAGGTGGGATCAGGCGTGCAAACAGGGGTTCCCGGGGTCCAGATCAGAGGGAATCGCTCTCGGACGGAGGGGGGGCAATTTAGTAGCCCACTTCGATGGGAACCTGAAGCATTATCCCAATTTCAGAGCAGACGTCCTATACGCGCTGCATTTGCTTCGAAAAGACTTCAAAGATGAGGAGGAGAAAGTAGGCTTTATTGTGTCCCATTTGCATGAGGAAGCTAGAACCTGGTTACGCAATTTGTGGCGCGAAGATGGTCTTGCCCGCAGGGACTCTGACGAATTTATCAAAGCCATGGACGCTTGCTTCCAATCTACCGTTGACGTTGATGTGGCGCGCCAGGAGATGCATGGATTGCGGCAGGGCAAGGCTACAGTGCGTCAGTACCTGTCAGAGTTGCTTCCAGATCCTAGCTCACAGAGGATCACGCTAGCCAGCGATCATTAAATAAAAGTCTTTATTGAGTTACAGTTTCCATTCTCAAGCTGCTGCGTGCAACCCTACGTCTAATGGTTAGATCGGCGAAGCTCCATCTGAGTCTCCGCCCCTTGTACACCAACTTAATATCCTAGCCTTGCTCCACCTTCTCCGCCTGACTGTTCTTCTCTGGGTCCCTCTGCCCCCCGGGGTCTCTTCCTTCCGGGATTCCTCTGACGCTGACGCTGACCCCCCTGACTCTTCTCCCTCCTTTCGGCGGGCTTTAGGACCTGGCTCCCTTTCCGGGCTGCCTACTGCGCCACCTTCCTGTGCATTTGAACTTGGCGCGCGCGCCCAACCTTCCACCTTCCGTCTGACCGTTTCTTCGCTCCCCGATGGAGGTGTGGCCACTCCTGACTCGTGCCCTCCCCCCTGTTGTGAGCTGCCAGCGCTTGATCCCTGGCGCCCTTCCTCTTCCCTGCTCTCTGGCGGTGACGCTGGTCCTGATTTCCAACTGCTCCCCTCTGAGTCCCCTCTGGCTCTATCTTCCTGGGGTGTCCCCCTAGGCTCCCCCCTTGCCCTGGCCACTGGTGCTCCTTTCTGTGAATCTTCTGATTCACTGGAAAGACTCGGAGATCTCGGGTCGTCGTCATCACTCATCTTTTCTTCTGCCTCCTCCCCCTCGCTCTCTGTTTCCTCCCTTGCCCTTGCCTCTGCTCCTGAACCCCTGACATCCATCCCCCCCTCGAAGCCCCCTCTTCCCCCCTCCCCTCCTTCCGGTGCGGGATCTGGGTGCTGCTGTGTCAGGGGGACGAATGTCGGATACAGTTCGCTTCCCGTGGCGGGCCGCCATCCGAAGTCTTTCGGTTCTTCCTCCCTGCTCTCGTTGACGACGGTCACCTCCGCTTCCATCTCTGTGCCGCCGTGCTCGAAACCCAGGTCGTCCCCGAAAACGTCCATGTCCGTCTCTCCCTCGTTGCCTTCTGGAGACGTTGCTCGTCCTGGACCCTCCAGCCACCTTCTGCGGAACTGCTCCTCTGGTCGATCATCCCACCAATACGAGGGTTCTGAAGCAGATCCCGAGGGTGACCCCTCCGGGGAACGGGCGTCTCGTGTCGGTTCCTCGTCCAAGTCGAACCCCCGGAACGTGCTGGCTGAAAGCGTGGGCGTGAAAAGCCAGTCGTCGAAAAAGTCTGCTGGCATTGGCCTATGTGGGAAGAGGGCATGAAACTCTTCTTTGAGCAGAGGTTCGTCTAAAGCGTAGCCCGGCACCCAGCTGTTGGCACTGGCCGGGGTGCCCTCCTTGGCGAGAAGGTATTCTACCCCCTCTTCCCCCCATCTGGAGTCCAAAATCTCCGTGACTTCGTTGATGCGCTCCTCCTGTGCCACTCCCCCTTGCCCGGTTCTCTCTCGGAGCGGACCCGGTGCCGTTCCTGGTTCCTGAAACCTGTGAGGTGCCTTGTAGGGAGTGAGCACCGATCTGTGGAACACCGGATGCATTCTGGAACCCTCCGGAAGAGCCAGCCTGAAAGCCACCGGGTTGACCTGTTCTTCGACTTGGTAGGGCCCCAGTTGTTTATGCCCTAGTTTCTTCTTCGCCAACGACCTGGCCGGCACTGCGTGGGCTGCTAACCAGACCCAGTCTCCCACATGGATCTCTTCGCCAACCCTTCTGTGTTTGTCCGCTTGTACCTTGTATGCGTGTTTAGCCAGCTCCAGGTGCCGCCGCAGCTGATCGTGGACCTCCTGCAACTCCGACGCGAACGCATCTGCTGTCTGCGGCTCCCCCTCCCCCATTCTTTCCAGTCCCGGGAAGGTTCTGGGGTGCCTCCCGTTGTTGGCGAAGAACGGCGTGACCCCCGTGGACACGTGCTTCGTGTTGTTGTAGGCGAACTCGGCGAGAGGCAGGTAATCCACCCACGTCGCAGGCTGTTGATTCGCATAACATCTCAGGTACTGCTGCATGATGGCATTGACCCGCTCCGCTTGCCCGTTGGTCTGCGGGTGTCTAGCCGACGCCAGGTTGATCTTGACGTTCAGGAAGCCCATCAGCCTCTGCCAGAAGTTCGAGATGAACTGTCGCCCTCGGTCGGACAGAATAGACCGCGGCAGACCGTGAACCTTGAACACGTGGTCTATGAACAGTTTGGCGGTTTGTTCCGCCGTGGCCACCTTCGCACACGGAATGAAATGTGCCATCTTGGAGAACAAATCTACCACCACCAGCACAGCCGTCTTGCCCCTCGAGCTGGGCAGATCCGTGACAAAGTCCAGGGCCACTCTCTCCCATGGTTCGAACGGAGTTTGCAGCGGTTCCAGCAGTCCGGCCGGCGGTCTGTGCACTGGTTTGGCCCTCTGGCAGGTGTCACACCTCGCCACGTAGTCCGCGACTTCCCCTCTCATTCCGGGCCACCAGAAGTCTCTGGCTACTAATTCCACCGTCTTCTCCTTGCCAAAGTGCCCGGCAGTGGGCGCGTCGTGCAGCTGCTGCAGTACCTTGGCGCGAAGTTCGTCTCCCGGCACGTAGATGGCCCCTTTACGGATGAGCAAACCATCTCGCAGCTGGAACTCGTCGGTCGCTGCCGTGCCCCTGTGCACCTCTGCCATCTTTGCTTGCGCGAAGGAGTCATCCTGCAACGCTCGTCGCACCGCATCCAGGTCAACTGTTGCCGCCGCGCACGCCCACACTGTCGGTGCGAAGATGTGCATGGCGGCCGCTGGCGTTGCCTCCTCCAGATACTGTGGCTTACGGGAGAGAGCATCCGCCATGATGTTGGTGTCCCCCGGGACATATTCTATTCGGAAGTCGAAATTCGCAAAGAACTCAGCCCAACGTATCTGCCTCTGGTTCAGGAACTGTGCCGTGCGCCAGTGCTCTAGATTCTTGTGGTCCGTGCAGACCTGCACCGTGTGCTTGGCGCCGATCAGGAAGTGCCTCCACGCTTTGAACGCTGCATGAATGGCCAGCAACTCCCTGTCCCAGATGGTGTAGTTCTGTTCGGACTTGCTGAGCTTCCTTGAGTAAAACGCTCCCGGCCTCCAAACCCCCTGCGGGTCTTTCTGCAGCAGGACTGCTCCCACGGCTCTGTCTGAAGCGTCTGTCTCCACCCTCATCGGCCTGCTGGGGTTGACATGAAGCAGCTGCTCTTCCGACGCGAAGAGACGCTTGAGTGCCTGAAAGGACTGCTCCGCCTGCTCTGTCCAGATGAACTTCTTTTTCTTGGAGCTGAGCGTGTCCGTGATGGCCGCTGTCTGCATCGCAAAGCCTTTGATAAACTTGCGATAGAAGTTCGCGAAGCCGACAAACCGTTGGACCTCCTTCCGGTTGCGTGGGCTTTTCCAATCCAACACTGCTCGGACCTTGGCGCTGTCCATGGCGAGCCCTTTATCAGACAACTTGTAGCCCAGGAAATCCACCTCCGTCACGTCGAATTGGCACTTCTCCAGCTTGGCGTAAAGCCTATGTTGCTGTAGCCTGCTCAGCACTTCCTTGACGTGTCTGTCATGCTCCTGCTGCGATTCCGAAAAGATCAGGATGTCATCCAAGAAACAGACGCACGTCTTGTAGAGGAGCCCCGCCAACACGTGATGCATGAAAGCTTGAAAAACGTGGGAGCCATTTTGCAATCCAAAAGGCATAACTCTATATTCGTAGGTGCCCAGGGGCGTGAACATGGCTGTCTTCCACTCATCTCCTTCCCGCATGCGAATGAGGTTGTATGCCCCTCGCAGGTCCAACTTGGTGAACACTCTGCCCTTCCGTACCTTTGCGAGGAGGTCGTCGATTCGGGGCATGGGGAAGTCCGATGGCTTGGTCACACTGTTCAAGATGCGAAAGTCCACTACAAGTCTTTTTTGGGGCGTGTCCCTCTTCTTAACAAAGAATACCGGACTGCCCCCCGCTGCCTTGGACTCTCGGATGAAACCGCGCTCCAAATTATGATCTATGAACTCTTTGAGTTCCTGCAGTTCGTCCTCAGACATGGAATACAGCTTCCCTTTGGGCAGCGCCGCCCCCGGCAGCAGGTCAATTTTGCAGTCATACAGTCTGTGGGGGGGTAGCCTGTCTGCCTCCTTCTCGCAGAAAACCTCCAAAAATTCTGCGTACTTGTGGGGAACCGCTTGCAGCGTGCCTAGCTGCAGCTGTGACTCCTCTTCCTCTCCTTCCTGCCTGGGCACGATGCAGTGTTCAGCGCAAAAGGAAGAGCCGAAGGTCAGCTGCCTCTGGTACCAAGCCAGCGTCGGGCTGTGCTTGTCCAGCCAACTCATGCCCAATACAATGGGCGTGTCCGATAGTTGAGTGACATTGAAGCTGATGATTTCCCTGTGATTCCCAAGTCGCATCACCATTGGTGGCGTCTGCTTCACCACTTGCCCCCCTAGCAGCTCCCTGCCATCCACCGTGACAACCTGCAGGGGCAGCGTGGCAGGCAGCAACTGTATAGCGTGCCGGTCGACAAAGTCCTGCCCTATAAAGTCCGCATTGCTTCCGGAGTCAATGGTGATTGGCACGTCCATGGTGATTCCATTGGGCAGCTGGAGCGACGCGGTGAGCCTCACTACCGGTTTGGGCGGGAGGGGGTCCATGGGCTGTAAAATCTCTGGGGACTGCTTCACTGACACGTCTGGCTGGGCCCCAGTGCCTCTTCCAACCAGACTCCGTCGTTTCCCTGCTGTGGTTGTCCTTGCTGCGTTGCTGCAGTTACCATTGCTGAGGCTGCAGTGTGCTTGTGGAGCCTCTGGGGACACTCTTTCGCCATATGCTGTGGATCATCGCAGATGTAACACTTCCTGTTCCCTCTAGGAGGCTTCGCTTTCACTGCTGCCGGTGCTAGGGCTCTGGCTGCTGACTGAGCCCTTGCACCTCCAACCTCCATAGGTTCCGCTCCTCCTCCTGGCGGAGGCGTGGATTGCGCACGCGCTGCTTCTCTGGGAAGGAAGGAGGAGCCCCTGGCTGGTTCGCGCCCTCCACGCCCTTCGCCACTGCTCCACGGACGTCCTTCCAGCCGCACCCCCACCGCCAGCGCCCTCTGAACGATCTCCTGCGTGGTCCGGGGTCTCTCCCCCCTCGCAATTTCATCTTTAACCGAGCCGTGCAATCCCTCCCAAAACAGGTCTCTTACAGGAGCCGAATCTCTGTCCCATTCCAGAGCACTGACCAAAGCGAAAAAGCGGGCATGGTACTGCCTTACGCTGGCCCTCCCTTGCTTCAGTCCATGTATCTGCTGCCGAGCAAGATCCACGTCAATGCTTGACAAAAAGCACCCATCCATCGCTTTAATAAAGGCATCCGCGTTTTGGAGCGCCGGATCCTTATCTCTCCACAAATTGCGCAGCCATGCTTTAGCATCTCCATGCAAATGGGACATGATGAATCCCACCTTCTCTTGCTCATCTCTAAAGTCTTTGTTCAGCAGTTGCAGTGCACACATTACATCTGCTCTAAAGTTGCAAATTCCCATCGAAGTGAGAGACCAAACCGCCTGTTCGTCTCCCCAACCCAATCCCCTCCGGTTTGGGTGTCAGTTGCCCTTGCTTCGTAAGCACTTCCAACCTGACCTGGAGATCCCTGTAGGCGGCAGCTGCGTCCTCCTCTCTCTTCCTGGATGCAAGAGCCTCGGCATTCAGGCGCGACACTGCTTCTCTGAGTTCCACTATCTGCTGTTCGGCCGTCATGTTGTCTGCCGTTCGTGAGCTCGCTAGTAGGCACCCGCTTTCTCTCCTCTCCGCGAGGCTGTAGATGCCCACAATTCATGAGATGGAGCTTACTGTCAGAGTTGCTTCCAGATCCTAGCTCACAGAGGATCACGCTAGCCAGCGATCATTAAATAAAAGTCTTTATTGAGTTACAGTTTCCATTCTCAAGCTGCTGCGTGCAACCCTACGTCTAATGGTTAGATCGGCGAAGCTCCATCTGAGTCTCCGCCCCTTGTACACCAACTTAATATCCTAGCCTTGCTCCACCTTTTCCGCCTGACTGTTCTTCTCTGGGTCCCTCTGCCCCCCGGGGTCTCTTCCTTCCGGGATTCCTCTGACGCTGACCCCCCTGACTCTTCTCCCTCCTTTCGGCGGGCTTTAGGACCTGGCTCCCTTTCCGGGCTGCCTACTGCGCCACCTTCCTGTGCATTTGAACTTGTCGCGCGCGCCCAACCTTCCACCTTCCGTCTGACCGTTTCTTCGCTCCCCGATGGAGGTGTGGCCACTCCTGACTCGTGCCCTCCCCCCTGTTGTGAGCTGCCAGCACTTGATCCCTGGCGCCCTTCCTCTTCCCTGCTCTCTGGCGGTGACGCTGGTCCCGATTTCCAACTGCTCCCCTCTGAGTCCCCTCTGGCTCTATCTTCCTGGGGTGTCCCCCTAGGCTCCCCCCTTGCCCTGGCCACTGGTGCTCCTTTCTGTGAATCTTCTGATTCACTGGAAAGACTCGGAGATCTCGGGTCGTCGTCATCACTCATCTTTTCTTCTGCCTCCTCCCCCTCGCTCTCTGTTTCCTCCCTTGCCCTTGCCTCTGCTCCTGAACCCCTGACAATTGTCTTTTTGCTTCCATACTCGTAGAAAGAAGACAAATAAGCTTTGATTGTGCTTATTTCAATTCGCATGGGGTTTTCTGGGTGTGCACCAGAATCACCCCCAACCAAAGCAAAAAGGTCTTTTGGCTTACAGCTACATAAAAAGAAGAAGATAAAGCTCTGATTGGGCTCATTTCAAATTGGTGTTTTTGGGGTTAGAATGCACACTCACCCAAAAATCACAGAGTGACATGTTTATTATCAGCCCAAACCAAGCATAGGTGTTTTGGTTCCATCTCAATAGAAAGAGGACGAATAAGCTTGCATTGTTCTTTCGGTGTTCAGTCCCCCACAAATAGCAAAGCAAGGTGTAATAAGCCTAAACAAAGCCAAACAGGTTGTTTTGGGTTGCAACAACATAGAAAGAAGAATCTTGGATTTTGCTTATTTCGTGTTCTTTGGTGTTAATGCACATTGACTCAGAAATCTCAAAGTGTGTGTATTGAGACCAAAAGAACACAACACCGTCTTTTCGCTTCCATACGTGTAGAAAGTAGACGAATAAGCTTTGATTGTGCTTATTTCTATTCGAATGGTGTTTTTTGGGTGTGCACCAGAATCACCCCCAACCAAAGCAAAAGGTGTTTTGGCTTCCAACTACATAAAAAGAAGATAATAAAGCTCTGATTGGACTTATTTCAAATTGGTCTTTTTGGGGTTAGAATGCACATTCACCCAAAAATCGCAGACCGACATGTTTATTATCAGACCAAACCAAGCGTAGGTGTTTTGGTTCCATCTCAATAGAAAGAGGACGAATAAGCTTGGATTGTTCTTTCGGTGTTCATTCACTCACAAATAGCAAAGCGAATTGTAATAAGCCTAAACAAAGCTAAATAGGCTCTTTTGGGTACCAGCTACATAGAACGAAGAATCTTTGATTTCGCTTATTTCAAGTCGTGTTCTTTGGTGTTAATGCACATTGACCCAGAAATCTCAAAGTGTGTGTAATGAGACCAAAATAACACAACATTGTCTTTTTGCTTCCATACGCGTAGAAAGAAGACAAATAAGCTTTGATTGTGCTTATTTCAATTCGCATGGGGTTTTCTGGGTGTGCACCAGAATCACCCCCAACCAAAGCAAAAAGGTCTTTTGGCTTACAGCTACATAAAAAGAAGAAGATAAAGCTCTGATTGGGCTCATTTCAAATTGGTGTTTTTGGGGTTAGAATGCACACTCACCCAAAAATCACAGAGTGACATGTTTATTATCAGCCCAAACCAAGCATAGGTGTTTTGGTTCCATCTCAATAGAAAGAGGACGAATAAGCTTGCATTGTTCTTTCGGTGTTCAGTCCCCCACAAATAGCAAAGCAAGGTGTAATAAGCCTAAACAAAGCCAAACAGGTTGTTTTGGGTTGCAACAACATAGAAAGAAGAATCTTGGATTTTGCTTATTTCGTGTTCTTTGGTGTTAATGCACATTGACTCAGAAATCTCAAAGTGTGTGTATTGAGACCAAAAGAACACAACACCGTCTTTTCGCTTCCATACGTGTAGAAAGTAGACGAATAAGCTTTGATTGTGCTTATTTCTATTCGAATGGTGTTTTTTGGGTGTGCACCAGAATCACCCCCAACCAAAGCAAAAGGTGTTTTGGCTTCCAACTACATAAAAAGAAGATAATAAAGCTCTGATTGGACTTATTTCAAATTGGTCTTTTTGGGGTTAGAATGCACATTCACCCAAAAATCGCAGAGCGACATGTTTATTATCAGACCAAACCAAGCGTAGGTGTTTTGGTTCCATCTCAATAGAAAGAGGACGAATAAGCTTGGATTGTTCTTTCGGTGTTCATTCACTCACAAATAGCAAAGCGAATTGTAATAAGCCTAAACAAAGCTAAATAGGCTCTTTTGGGTACCAGCTACATAGAACGAAGAATCTTTGATTTCGCTTATTTCAAGTCGTGTTCTTTGGTGTTAAGGCACCCAGAAATCTCAAAGTGTGTGTAATGAGACCAAAATAACACAACACCGTCTTTTCGCTTCCATACGCGTAGTAAGAAGACAAATAAGCTTTGATTGTGCTTATTTCAATTCGCATGGGGTTTTATGGGTGTGCACCAGAATCACCCCCAACCAAAGCAAAAAGGTCTTTTGGGTTCCAGCTACATAAAAAGAAGATAAAGCTCTGATTGGGCTCATTTCAAATTGGTGTTTTTGGGGTTAGAATGCACACTCACCCAAAAATCACAGAGTGACATGTTTATTATCAGCCCAAACCAAGCATAGGTGTTTTGGTTCCATCTCAATAGAAAGAGGACGAATAAGCTTGGATTGTTCTTTCGGTGTTCATTCACTCACAAATAGCAAAGCGAATTGTAATAAGCCTAAACAAAGCTAAATAGGTTCTTTTGGGTACCAGCTACATAGAACGAAGAATCTTTGATTTCGCTTATTTCAAGTCGTGTTCTTTTGTGTTAATGCACCCAGAAATCTCAAAGTGTGTGTAATGAGACCAAAATAACACAACATTGTCTTTTCGCTTCCATACGCGTAGAAAGAAGACAAATAAGCTTTGATTGTGCTTATTTCAATTCGCATGGGGTTTTATGGGTGTGCACCAGAATCACCCCCAACCAAAGCAAAAAGGTCTTTTGGCTTACAGCTACATAAAAAGAAGAAGATAAAGCTCTGATTGGGCTCATTTCAAATTGGTGTTTTTGGGGTTAGAATGCACACTCACCCAAAAATCACAGAGTGACATGTTTATTATCAGCCCAAACCAAGCATAGGTGTTTTGGTTCCATCTCAATAGAAAGAGGACGAATAAGCTTGCATTGTTCTTTCGGTTATCAGTCCCCCACAAATAGCAAAGCAAGGTGTAATAAGCCTAAACAAAGCCAAACAGGTTGTTTTGGGTTGCAACAACATAGCAAGAAGAATCTTGGATTTTGCTTATTTCGTGTTCTTTGGTGTTAATGCACATTGACTCAGAAATCTCAAAGTGTGTGTATTGAGACCAAAAGAACACAACACCGTCTTTTCGCTTCCATACGTGTAGAAAGTAGACGAATAAGCTTTGATTGTGCTTATTTCTATTCGAATGGTGTTTTTTGGGTGTGCAACAGAATCACCCCCAACCGAAGCAAAAAGTTCTTTTGGGTTCCAGCTACATAAAAAGAAGATAATAAAGCTCTGATTGGCCTTATTTCAAATTGGTGTTTTTGGGGTTAGAATGCACAATCACCCAAAAATCGCAGAGCGACATGTTTATTATCAGACCAAACCAAGCGTAGGTGTTTTGGTTCCATCTCAATAGATAGAGGACGAATAAGCTTGGATTGTTCTTTCGGTGTTCATTCACTCACAAATAGCAAAGCAAATTGTAATAAGGCTAAACAAAGCTAAATAGGTTCTTTTGGGTATCAGCTACATAGAAGGAAGAATGTTTATTTCAAGTCGTGTTCTTTGGTGTTAATGCACATTGACCCAGAAATCTCAAAGTGTGTGTAATGAGACCAAAATAACACAACATTGTCTTTTTGCTTCCATACGCGTAGAAAGAAGACAAATAAGCTTTGATTGTGCTTATTTCAATTCGCATGGGGTTTTCTGGGTGTGCACCAGAATCACCCCCAACCAAAGCAAAAAGGTCTTTTGGGTTCCAGCTACATATAAGAAGAAGATAAAGCTCTGATTGGACTTATTTCAAATAGGTGTTTTTGGGGTTAGAATGCACAATCACCCAAAAATCACAGTGACATGTTTATTATCAGACCAAACCAAGCGTAGGTGTTTTGGTTCCATCTCAATAGAAAGAGGACGAATAAGCTTGCATTGTTCTTTTGGTGTTCAGTCCCCCACAAATAGCAAAGCAAGGTGTAATAAGCCTAAACAAAGCCAAACAGGTTGTTTTGGGTTGCAACAACATAGAAAGAAGAATCGTGGATTTTGCTTATTTCGTGTTCTTTGGTGTTAATGCACATTGACTCAGAAATCTCAAAGTGTGTGTATTGCGACCAAAATAACACCGTCTTTTCGCTTCCATACGTGTAGAAAGTAGACGAATAAGCTTTGATTGTGCTTATTTCTATTCGAATGGTGTTTTTTGGGTGTGCACCAGAATCACCCCCAACCAAAGCAAAAGGTGTTTTGGCTTCCAACTACATAAAAAGAAGATAATAAAGCTCTGATTGGGCTTATTTCAAATTGGTCTTTTTGGGGTTAGAATGCACATTCACCCAAAAATCACAGAGCGACATGTTTATTATCAGCCCAAACCAAGCATAGGTGTTTTGGTTCCATCTCAATAGAAAGAGTACGAATAAGCTTGCATTGTTCTTTTGGTGTTCATTCACTCACAAATAGCAAAGCGAATTGTAATAAGCCTAAACAAAGCTAAATAGGTTCTTTTGGGTACCAGCTACATAGAACGAAGAATCTTTGATTTCGCTTATTTCGTGTTCTTTGGTGTTAATGCACATTGACCCAGAAATCGTAAAGTGTGTGTAATGAGACCAAAATAAAATAACACTGTCTTTTCGCTTCCATACGCGTAGAAAGAAGACAAATAAGCTTCGATTGTGCTTATTTCAATTCGCATGGGGTTTTATGGGTGTGCACCAGAATCACCCCCAACCAAAGCAAAAAGGTCTTTTGGGTTCCAGCTACATAAAAAGAAGAAGATAAAGCTCTGATTGGGCTTATTTCAAATTGGTGTTTTTGGGGTTAGAATGTACATTCACCCAAAAATCGCAGAGCAACAAGTTTATTATCAGCCCAAACCAAGCATAGGTGTTTTGGTTCCATCTCAATAGAAAGAGGACGAATAAGCATGCATTGTTCTTTCGGTGTTCTGTCCCCCACAAATAGCAAAGCAAAGTGTAATAAGCCTGAACAAAGCCGAACAGGTTGTATTGGGTTGCAGCAACATAGAAAGAGGAATCTTGGATTTTGCTTATTTCGTGTTCTTTGTTGTTAATGCACATTGACCCAGAAATCGCAGTGTGTAATCAGAGCAAAATAACCTAACACTGTCTTTTCGCTTCCATATACGTAGAAAGAAGACAAATAAGCTTTGATTGTGCTTATTTCAATTCGCATGGGGTTTTATGGGTGTGCACCAGAATCACCCCCAACCAAAGCGAAACGGTCTTTTGGGTTCCATCTACATAAAAAGATGATAAAGCTCTGATTGGGCTTATTTCAAATTGGTGTTTTTGGGGTTAGAATGCACATTCACCCAAAAATCGCAGATGATAACAGTAGGTAATTTATTTATTATTTATTATTTACAGACATATGGGAGCCACCCCCACTCTTTTGTCTCACCCATCTTTCAGCACTGATATTTCCTCCCTCTGACCCAGATTTGGCTTTCATCAGGTATCAAAAAACCTGAAGCATTTTTATTAGGCATTGTAGGAACTGATATAAATAGAAGTGATTGTAAGTTGTTTTTGTATGCAATGACGGCAGCACGAATTTTATTGGCACAAAAATGGAAGCAAGAAGAATTACCGGCGAAAGAAGAGTGGAGGATGAAACTGATGGACTATGCAGAACTGGACAAATTAACGGGAAGAATCCGAAACCGGCGGGACCAGAGATTTACAGAAGATTGGCGTAAATTTACGGACTATATGAAAAGTAATTGTGATGACTCGATTACATTTGTAGGTTTGCAGGAAGTTTTGTAAGGGGAATAATTTGAATTATTGCCTTATTGAATGAAAGGGATGATATCGGTTATGAGGTTAAAGGTAATATAAATTTAAGAAATGCAGGAGAAATCTTAAAGACGGGAGATCATCAGAGGAGCTAACGGAAGTCCAAAAGATTGTATAAGAGTTGGAAATTTGTAAAATGTATGACAATATAAATGTGTTTAAAACGAATAAAAAATTATATATATATATATATATATATATATATATATATATATATATACCTGTCAGGGGTTCAGGAGCAGAGGCAAGGGCAAGGGAGGAAACAGAGAGCGAGGGAGAGGAGGCAGAAGAAAAGATGAGTGATGACGACGACCCGAGATCTCCGAGTCTTTCCAGTGAATCAGAAGATTCACAGAAAGGAGCACCAGTGGCCAGGGCAAGGGGGGAGCCTAGGGGGACACCCCAGGAAGATAGAGCCAGAGGGGACTCAGAGGGGAGCAGTTGGAAATCAGGACCAGCGTCACCGCCAGAGAGCAGGGAAGAGGAAGGGCGCCAGGGATCAAGCGCTGGCAGCTCACAACAGGGGGGAGGGCACGAGTCAGGAGTGGCCACACCTCCATCGGGGAGCGAAGAAACGGTCAGACGGAAGGTGGAAGGTTGGGCGCGCGTGCCAAGTTCAAATGCACAGGAAGGTGGCGCAGTAGGCAGCCCGGAAAGGGAGCCAGGTCCTAAAGCCCGCCGAAAGGAGGGAGAAGAGTCAGGGGGGTCAGCGTCAGAGGAATCCCGGAAGGAAGAGACCCCGGGGGGCAGAGGGACCCAGAGAAGAACAGTCAGGCGGAAAAGGTGGAGCAAGGCTAGGATATTAAGTTGGTGTACAAGGGGCGGAGACTCAGATGGAGCTTCGCCGATCTAACCATGAGACGTAGAGTTGCACGCAGCAGCTTGAGAATGGAAACTGTAACTCAATAAAGACTTTTATTTAATGATCGCTGGCTAGCGTGATCCTCTGTGAGCTAGGATCTGGAAGCAGCTCTGACAGTAAGCTCCATCCCCAGATTGTGGGCATCTACGTCCTCGCGGAGAGGAGAGAAAGCGGGTGCCTACTAGCGAGCTCACGAACGGCAGACAACATGACGGCCGAACAGCAGATAGTGGAACTCAGAGAAGCAGTGACACGACTGAATGCCGAGGCTCTTGCATCCAGGAAGAGAGAGGAGGACGCAGCTGCCGCCTACAGGGATCTCCAGGTCAGGTTGGAAGTGCTTACGAAGCAAGGGCAACTGACACCCAAACCGGAGGGGATTGGGTTGGGGAGACGAACAGGCGGTCTGGTCTCTCACTTCGATGGGAATTTGCAACAGTACCCCAACTTTAGAGCAGATGTAATGTGTGCACTGCAACTGCTGAACAAAGACTTTAGAGATGAGCAAGAGAAGGTGGGATTCATCATGTCCCATTTGCATGGAGATGCTAAAGCATGGCTGCGCAATTTGTGGAGAGATAAGGATCCGGCGCTCCAAAATGCGGATGCCTTTATTAAAGCGATGGATGGGTGCTTTTTATCAAGCATTGACGTGGATCTTGCTCGGCAGGAGATACATGGACTGAAACAAGGGAGGGCCAGCGTAAGGCAGTACCATGCCCGCTTTTTCGCTTTGGTCAGTGCCCTGGAATGGGACAGAGATTCGGCTCCTGTAAGAGACCTGTTTTGGGAGGGATTGCACGGCTCGGTTAAAGATGAAATTGCGAGGGGGGAGAGACCCCGGACCACGCAGGAGATCGTTCAGAGGGCGCTGGCGGTGGGGGTGCGGCTGGAAGGACGTCCGTGGAGCAGGGACGAAGGGCGTGGAGGGCGCGAACCAGCCAGGGGCTCCTCCTTCCTTCCCAGAGAAGCAGCGCGTGCGCAATCCACGCCTCCGCCAGGAGGAGGAGCGGAACCTATGGAGGTTGGAGGTGCAAGGGCTCAGTCAGCAGCCAGAGCCCTAGCACCGGCAGCAGTGAAAGCGAAGCCTCCTAGAGGGAACAGGAAGTGTTACATCTGCGATGATCCACAGCATATGGCGAAAGAGTGTCCCCAGAGGCTCCACAAGCACACTGCAGCCTCAGCAATGGTAACTGCAGCAACGCAGCAAGGACAACCACAGCAGGGAAACGAAGGAGTCTGGTTGGAAGAAGAGGCACTGGGGCCCAGCCAGACGTGTCAGTGAAGCAGTCCCCAGAGATTTTACAGCCCATGGACCCCCTCCCGCCCAAACCGGTAGTGAGGCTCACCGCGTCGCTCCAGCTGCCCAATGGAATCACCATGGACGTGCCAATCACCATTGACTCCGGAAGCAATGCGGACTTTATAGGGCAGGACTTTGTCGACCGGCACGCTATACAGTTGCTGCCTGCCACGCTGCCCCTGCAGGTTGTCACGGTGGATGGCAGGGAGCTGCTAGGGGGGCAAGTGGTGAAGCAGACGCCACCAATGGTGATGCGACTTGGGAATCACAGGGAAATCATCAGCTTCAATGTCACTCAACTATTGGACACGCCCATTGTATTGGGCATGAGTTGGCTGGACAAGCACAGCCCGACGCTGGCTTGGTACCAGAGGCAGCTGACCTTCGGCTCTTCCTTTTGCGCTGAACACTGCATCGTGCCCAGGCAGGAAGGAGGGGAAGAGGAGTCACAGCTGCAGCTAGGCACGCTGCAAGCGGTTCCCCACAAGTACGCAGAATTTTTGGAGGTTTTCTGCGAGAAAGAGGCAGACAGGCTACCCCCCCACAGACCATATGACTGCAAAATTGACCTGCTGCCGGGGGCGGCGCTGCCCAAAGGGAAGCTGTATTCCATGTCTGAGGACGAACTGCAGGAACTCAAAGAGTTCATAGATCATAATTTGGAGCGCGGTTTCATCCGAGAGTCCAAGGCAGCGGGGGGCAGTCCGGTATTCTTTGTTAAGAAGCGGGACACGCCCCAAAAAAGACTTGTAGTGGACTTTCGCATCTTGAACAGTGTGACCAAGCCATCGGACTTCCCCATGCCCCGAATCGACGACCTCCTCGCAAAGGTACGGAAGGGCAGAGTGTTCACCAAGTTGGACCTGCGAGGGGCATACAACCTCATTTGCATGCGGGAGGGAGATGAGTGGAAGACAGCCATGTTCACGCCCCTGGGCACCTACGAATATAGAGTTATGCCTTTTGGATTGCAAAATGGCTCCCACGTTTTTCAAGCTTTCATGCATCACGTGTTGGCGGGGCTCCTCTACAAGACGTGCGTCTGTTTCTTGGATGACATCCTGATCTTTTCGGAATCGCAGCAGGAGCATGACAGACACGTCAAGGAAGTGCTGAGCAGGCTACAGCAACATAGGCTTTACGCCAAGCTGGAGAAGTGCCAATTCGACGTGACGGAGGTGGATTTCCTGGGCTACAAGTTGTCTGATAAAGGGCTCGCCATGGACAGCGCCAAGGTCCGGGCAGTGTTGGATTGGAAAAGCCCACGCAACCGGAAGGAGGTCCAACGGTTTGTCGGCTTCGCGAACTTCTATCGCAAGTTTATCAAAGGCTTTGCGATGCAGACAGCGGCCATCACGGACACGCTCAGCTCCAAGAAAAAGAAGTTCATCTGGACAGAGCAGGCGGAGCAGTCCTTTCAGGCACTCAAGTGTCTCTTCGCGTCGGAAGAGCAGCTGCTTCATGTCAACCCCAGCAGGCCGATGAGGGTGGAGACAGACGCTTCGGACAGAGCCGTGGGAGCAGTCCTGCTGCAGAAAGACCCGCAGGGGGTTTGGAGGCCGGGAGCGTTTTACTCAAGGAAGCTCAGCAAGTCCGAACAGAACTACACCATCTGGGACAGGGAGTTGCTGGCCATTCATGCAGCGTTCAAAGCGTGGAGGCACTTCCTGATCGGCGCCAAGCACACGGTGCAGGTCTGCACGGACCACAAGAATCTAGAGCACTGGCGCACGGCACAGTTCCTGAACCAGAGGCAGATACGTTGGGCTGAGTTCTTTGCGAATTTCGACTTCCGAATAGAGTATGTCCCGGGGGACACCAACATCATGGCGGATGCTCTCTCCCGTAAGCCACAGTATCTGGAGGAGGCAACGCCAGCGGCCGCCATGCACATCTTCGCACCGACAGTGTGGGCGTGCGCGGCGGCGACAGTTGACCTGGATGCGGTGCGACGAGCGTTGCAGGATGACTCCTTCGCGCAAGCAAAGATGGCAGAGGTGCACAGGGGCACGGCAGCGACCGACGAGTTCCAGCTGCGAGATGGTTTGCTCATCCGTAAAGGGGCCATCTACCGTGCCGGGAGACGAACTTCGCGCCAAGGTACTGCAGCAGCTGCACGACGCGCCCACTGCCGGGCACTTTGGCAAGGAGAAGACGGTGGAATTAGTAGCCAGAGACTTCTGGTGGCCCGGAATGAGAGGGGAAGTCGCGGACTACGTGGCGAGGTGTGACACCTGCCAGAGGTCCAAACCAGTGCACAGACCGCCGGCCGGACTGCTGGAACCGCTGCAAACTCCGTTCGAGCCATGGGAGAGAGTGGCCCTGGACTTTGTCACGGATCTGCCCAGCTCGAGGGGCAAGACGGCTGTGCTGGTGGTGGTGGATTTGTTCTCCAAGATGGCACATTTCATTCCGTGTGCGAAGGTGGCCACGGCGGAACAAACCGCCAAACTGTTCATAGACCACGTGTTCAAGGTTCACGGTCTGCCGCGGTCTATTCTGTCCGACCGAGGGCGACAGTTCATCTCAAACTTCTGGCAGAGGCTGATGGGCTTCCTGAACGTCAAGATCAACCTGGCGTCGGCTAGACACCCGCAGACCAACGGGCAAGCGGAGCGGGTCAATGCCATCATGCAGCAGTACCTGAGATGTTATGCGAATCAACAGCCTGCGACGTGGGTGGATTACCTGCCTCTCGCCGAGTTCGCCTACAACAACACGAAGCACGTGTCCACGGGGGTCACGCCGTTCTTCGCCAACAACGGGAGGCACCCTAGAACCTTCCCGGGACTGGAAAGAATGGGGGAGGGGGAGCCGCAGACAGCAGATGCGTTCGCGTCGGAGTTGCAGGAGGTCCACGATCAGCTGCGGCGGCACCTGGAGCTGGCTAAACACGCATACAAGGTACAAGCGGACAAACACAGAAGGGTTGGCGAAGAGATCCATGTGGGAGACTGGGTCTGGTTAGCAGCCCACGCAGTGCCGGCCAGGTCGTTGGCGAAGAAGAAACTAGGGCATAAACAACTGGGGCCCTACCAAGTCGACGAACAGGTCAACCCGGTGGCTTTCAGGCTGGCTCTTCCGGAGGGTTCCAGAATGCATCCGGTGTTCCACAGATCGGTGCTCACTCCCTACAAGGCACCTCACAGGTTTCAGGAACCAGGAACGGCACCGGGTCCGCTCCGAGAGAGAACCGGGCAAGGGGGAGTGGCACAGGAGGAGCGCATCAACGAAGTCACGGAGATTTTGGACTCCAGATGGGGGGAAGAGGGGGTAGAATACCTTCTCGCCAAGGAGGGCACCCCGGCCAGTGCCAACAGCTGGGTGCCGGGCTACGCTTTAGACGAACCTCTGCTCAAAGAAGAGTTTCATGCCCTCTTCCCACATAGGCCAATGCCAGCAGACTTTTTCGACGACTGGCTTTTCACGCCCACGCTTTCAGCCAGCACGTTCCGGGGGTTCGACTCGGACGAGGAACCGACACGAGACGCCCGTTCCCCGGAGGGGTCACCCTCGGGATCTGCTTCAGAACCCTCGTATTGGTGGGATGATCGACCAGAGGAGCAGTTCCGCAGAAGGTGGCTGGAGGGTCCAGGACGAGCAACGTCTCCAGAAGGCAACGAGGGAGAGACGGACATGGACGTTTTCGGGGACGACCCGGGTTTCGAGCACGGCGGCACAGAGATGGAAGCGGAGGTGACCGTCGTCAACGAGAGCAGGGAGGAAGAACCGGAAGACTTCGGATGGCGGCCCGCCACGGGAAGCGAACTGTATCCGACATTCGTCCCCCTGACATGGCAGCACCCAGATCCCGCACCGGAAGGAGGGGAGGGGGGAAGAGGGGGCTTCGAGGGGGGGATGGATGTCAGGGGTTCAGGAGCAGAGGCAAGGGCAAGGGAGGAAACAGAGAGCGAGGGAGAGGAGGCAGAAGAAAAGATGAGTGATGACGACGACCCGAGATCTCCGAGTCTTTCCAGTGAATCAGAAGATTCACAGAAAGGAGCACCAGTGGCCAGGGCAAGGGGGGAGCCTAGGGGGACACCCCAGGAAGATAGAGCCAGAGGGGACTCAGAGGGGAGCAGTTGGAAATCAGGACCAGCGTCACCGCCAGAGAGCAGGGAAGAGGAAGGGCGCCAGGGATCAAGCGCTGGCAGCTCACAACAGGGGGGAGGGCACGAGTCAGGAGTGGCCACACCTCCATCGGGGAGCGAAGAAACGGTCAGACGGAAGGTGGAAGGTTGGGCGCGCGTGCCAAGTTCAAATGCACAGGAAGGTGGCGCAGTAGGCAGCCCGGAAAGGGAGCCAGGTCCTAAAGCCCGCCGAAAGGAGGGAGAAGAGTCAGGGGGGTCAGCGTCAGCGTCAGAGGAATCCCGGAAGGAAGAGACCCCGGGGGGCAGAGGGACCCAGAGAAGAACAGTCAGGCGGAAAAGGTGGAGCAAGGCTAGGATATTAAGTTGGTGTACAAGGGGCGGAGACTCAGATGGAGCTTCGCCGATCTAACCATGAGACGTAGAGTTGCACGCAGCAGCTTGAGAATGGAAACTGTAACTCAATAAAGACTTTTATTTAATGATCGCTGGCTAGCGTGATCCTCTGTGAGCTAGGATCTGGAAGCAGCTCTGACAATACCCATCACCAAGGGATCCTTTCAACCTGTGTTATCCTCTGAACCTACCTCACAGGGTTGTTGCAAGGAACAATGGGTGGGGCGAACCATGGACTCCTTGGAGAAAGCAGGGGGAGACCAAGGCAATAGGAGTCAAACCTTGGTTGTCGAACATAATCACACAGAGTCAAACCTTGGTTGTCGAACATAATCAATTCCGGAAGCCTCTTCGGCTTCCAAAACATTAGGCAACCAAAGCATAGCTTCCAATTGGCTGCAAGAGCTTCTTGCACTCAAGCAGAAGCTGCGTTGGATGTTTGACTTCCAAAAACTGGAGCATTTACTTCCAGGTTTTCAGCATTCTGGAGCTGAAACATTCCAAAACGGAGCCGTCTGGGAACTGAGGTTTGACTGTATATGCATGCGCGTGTGCGTGCGCGCACACACACATGTATCAATTTTATAGATATATAATACACACACACACACACACACACACACTGTAGGGGAAACACGGAAGACCACTGTAAATTCAAGGAGTTAGATGACATGTCTCTTTCGCTTTTACATCCGCGGTTTAAGGTTTGCTAAAACATGATAGTATAATTTGTTTTTCACACACCTGTGTCAGGAGTTTTCTGGGTCCCCTGTGTTCTAAGTGATGATTGGCTAGTGGGGAGGATACCCAGTTGCAGTGAATTGGGTTGGAGACTCTCAGTTGCTCTGCATTAGTTGCACCTGGTGTCCCAGGCTGATATGAGTGATGCCTGCTAACCAGGTGCAATCAATCAAATCAAAGTTGTCTATAAAAGCTGTAGGCTGAAGGGGCTCAGTGAGTTTCTTCACAAATGGAGGTACCAGATGCTGTGAGACTGTCGGCCAAGGGGTCTCTCTCGCTGCTCTACCTGGAGCTCCGGGCAGCTGAAGGGGAGATTGTGTGCGACTCCTCTCTGGTATGCTGTAATTTGTGTTTTGTATGCCTGCTGCTATCTGTTAACCTTATGCAAATAAAGCATTGCTTCATCCACTGGCGTGCTTATTGGCTCCAGATCCAGAAAAAACCCTGTCCTTGGCAGAACATATACAGCGCTTTTTTTCTGGGGGGGACGCAGGGGAATGGATACTCCTAAAACATTTTGTGAATGTACTTTTGTCCATTTACTGTATTTATTTTTCCCGGTTTGAACTATAAAATGGTGGTTTTCTTGAGTCAAAATGAGAGTATCCCCAGTCACTTTTTTTAGAAAAGAAGTACTGCATAGATACACACACACATATACATATATCCATTTTATTTTTATATATTTACAAACGGACACCTATATCTAGGTATGTATATTCTTGTATATAAACTTCCGCGGCCCACCCGCACCATCCTACCGCAAAGGGGCACGAGAGGAAGGCCACTGGGGGAGAAAGGCAGGTGAGGACGAGGCGGGGGGCAGGGCTGCACCCTGGGAGAGCGGGGTCGACAGAGAGAGTGGGTGGGAGAAAGAGAGAGGGCCAGCCTCGCTCGGCACGTCTCTGCTGGCCCAACGTCGCAGCGCCTCTTCGCCCATTTCCCTCCCCTTCCTGTGCTCATGCCTCTCCTCCGGTGGCACGTCCTTCCGGTACCCCTGCCCTCGCGCAACATGGCGGCAGCACAGCCTCTTCCGCCCATTTCCCTCCCCTTCCTGTGCTCATGCCTCTCCTCCGGTGGCACGTCCTTCCGGTACCCCTGCCCTCGCCCAACATGGCGGCAGCACAGCCTCTTCCGCCCATTTCCCTCCCCTACCCTTCCTGTCCTCTTGCCTCTCCTCCGGTGGCACCTCCTTCCGGTACCCCCTGCCCTCGCCCAACATGGCGGCAGCACAGCCTCTTCCGCCCTTCCCCCACCCCTTCCTGTCCTCTCGCCTCTCCTCCGGTGGCACCTCCTTCCGGTACCCCCTGCCCCCACCCCTTCCTGTCCTCTCGCCTCTCCTCCGGTGGCACCTCCTTCCGGTACCCCCTGCCCCCACCCCTTCCTGTCCTCTCGCCTCTCCTCCGGTGGCACCTCCTTCCGGTACACCCTGCCCCCACCCCTTCCTGTCCTCTCGCCTCTCCTCCGGTGGCACCTCCTTCCGGTACCCCCTGCCCTCGCCCAACATGGCGGCAGCACAGCCTCTTCCGCCCTTCCCTCACCCCTTCCTGTCCTCTTGCCTCTCCTCCGGTGGCACCTCCTTCCGGTACCTCTGCCCTCGCGCAACATGGCGGCAGCACAGCCTCTTCCGCCCTTCCGAGCTAGGCGTGCAGAAAAAGGTGAAACTGCCATGAAAAGGAGAGGAGGAGTGTGTGAGTGAGTGAGTGAGTGAGTGAGTGAGAGTGAGACAGGGAGCATCCTAGTAGAGATGGAAGGGGAACCCAATTCCCAGGTCTTCTTTGGGAATTCTATGGGAAGTAAGAGTTTCCATATTCATGAGCATTCACTTAGAGTGCGCTCATGTTTTTACCTTTTATTGAAAGCGGTCACAAATGACTTGGGTGGAGTATAAATAATAAAATTATATTGCTCCTGCCGCTGTTCTCTTAGCCTAACTCAAATCCAACCCAATACCAAACCTTAATCCTAATTCTCTTAGCCTAACTCAAACCTAATCCTCACTCTAACCCTAACCTTAACCCAAACCTAAGCCTCAGTCTAAACCTAAACCTAATTTAACCCTAACCCTAAGTAATAAAATTATATTTCTTCTGCTGCTGTTCTTCTCTTACCGTAACTCAACCCCAACTCCTAATCCTAATCCAACTCAAACTCAACTCTCACTGTAACCCTAACCTTTACCCAAACCTAATCCTAAACGCTTTGCTTCTTTTTGTGGTGTTTTGTGTTATTGCTTCATTTTGTAGGTTATGAGGCTTTCTTTGTTTCTTGTGGTGTTGCTTCATTTAGCAGTTTTTTAATTGGCTTTTGTGTTTCTTTTGGTATTGCATCATCTTCATAGGTTGTTTGGATTTCTGATTAATTTGCTTTGGATTTCTGGTAGCTCTGCTTCTTTATGATTTGTTTCTGTGTTTCTGGTGTTTTGGCTTGGTTATGTCATAAAATTGAAGAAATACCACCAGAAGCACAAAAACCAAGAAATATTCCCAAAATGAGGCAAAACCAGGAGACATGAAAACCAAGCCAAATCAATGGAAAAGAAACAATCTCACCCAAAACCGCAGAACCATTCAAAGTAAAAGAAGCAAAACAATTAAATGCAAAAAAACCAAGCAAAACCACCCCAAATTAAACAAATCAGCAGAAAACAAAAAAGAAGCAGTAAAGCCACCAATTACAAAGCAATGCCACAAGAAACTGGAAACCAGTTTTTAAAAAGCAAAACCAGAAACTCAACAAGCATGCAATTTATGGGAGTCCAAAAGCACTTCAAGCAACAGAAATTAACCAACATAGCATACTAGTTTTCACATAGTCTTGGGTTTCTGGTGAATGTGCTTCGTTTGCAACTGGCTTCATTTCTTTTCCATTGGTTTAGCTTGTTTTTTGGACTTTTGCCTTATTGCTTCTTTTGAGAAGTTTTCTTGTTTTTGCATTCTGGTGGTAATACTTTTGAATGCTTTGGGGGTTTCTGGTGAATCTGCTTTGTTTGGGATTGGTTGGCTTCTTTGTCAGTTTCCATTGATGTTGCTTTTACATGGTTCTTCTGCTTCTTTTCAGTAGGTTTTTGTGTTTTTAGTGGTTGACTTCATTGTTGGAATGGTCATTAGACATTTCTGGTGGTTTTGCTTCATTTCTGGTGGTTTTCCTTTTTTTCTTGGGATTATCAGATCTCATACAAATTAATATTCTCAAAGGTGCAAAACCCAAAAAACCTAGAAATGAAGCAAACTCACCATAAATCCAGCACCCAATCTGTTATGTACTAACCTTGGACCCTAGAATGCAACAACTGATTGGTCTTTTCCTGCAGGCCAATCAGGCTCCAAGAGGGAAGCAGAGTTAGCCAGTCAGACGGGACTCATTGTGTAAATAATGTATATAAAAGCCTGAGGTTGGGGGGGGGGCAATAAAGAGCATGAAATACATACAAGACTCTGAGTTTATTTCACAATCGTAATTTATATAAAAGAATCTATGAAACGAAAACCACAGAAAAAATTCAACATAATCCCCAAAACAAACCAGAAACAACAGAAACAAACCACATCCACCAAAGATGAGAAAACCAATTGAATAGAACCACAAGAAACCCACGCAGTAAACATCTCAGGGAAAGGCGAAATCACCCCCACACCATGCAAAACTAAGGTTTAACTGGCTTTGGGGTTTCTGCGCAATTTACCTTTTCCCTCTTGTTGGGGGTTTCTGGTGGTATTTCTTCTGCTTCTCACATTTCTGCTTCTTTTCAATTGGTTTTGGGATTCTGGTGAATTTGGATATGATTTGATTGAAGTCTCTGTCTGGCAATTTTCCTTTTTCATGAATTCCTTCCTTGTTGGGTTTCTGGTATCTCACTTTTGGTTTTCACATTTCTCTTAGTTTTGCTACGTTTCAGGTAGTTTGCTTATTTTTTGGAATTATCCAGTCTCATAAAAATGAAGCAATATCATTAGAAGCTTAAAAAGCATGAAAAAAACCCCAGGCACTAACCCTAACCCTGAACATCCACTTATCCCCTGCCCTAACCCTGATATTCTGGTCATCCATCTTGGGGATAACAATCTGGTGAGGTAAATTCAGTTGAGATCACTAAATATCTCCATCAGCTGTGCTTCCTCATCCCTGAGCTTATCATAGTTTGGTTTGGAATGTTGTAGAGGTGCTTATGGAGTGGGGGCAGCCTTCCCAAGAAGGTGGATGGGCAAGACATAAAGCTAATCATTCTACAACGACGTTTGTGTTTGAAAATGTGGCTGCTTATATCCCTCATGGCAGAAGTATGTTCTGTGCCCCACAGTTGTATAGACCTGGTGGTATGCATCTTTCTGATTTGGGTTGTGACATGATTCTTAAGGATCTGCAAAGAGCTCTGTTTGAGCACTTGTGTGTTTGTGGGTGGAGGTGAACAAGCACACCTGCCCAGACTTAATTTGATTTGGTTACATTGGTCGAATCTGACTAGTTTTGCCGATCCTCAAGTTGTTATATTTAATAAATACAACCTATTTATCCACTTTTGGTTGTCTTGACTCTTCCTCCTGATGTGCTAGGAACCACTCTGTTTGGGGGGCACTGCAAAACATGCGGTTTTTACTGCAAACATTTTGCCAGACTTTGGCCTTGATTTGGAGTGAATCAGACGATGTTGGGTTTTGGGGTGACCTTATGACCCCTGTCAGTTACTTGGTTTGTCGGGCAAAATGCTACAAAAATGCTACAATGTCTGGCAAAATGCTACAAAACTTTTGCCAGACTTTGGCACCAGTTTGGAGTGAATCGGACAATGTTGGGTTTTGGATATTAATTATGAACCCCGGTTTGATGTATCAATTACTCTGTTTATGGGGTGTTACAAAATGTGGGGGTTTTGCTGCAAAACTTTTGCCAAACATCAGTTTTGATGGGATCCCAGATTTGGGGGTTTGTAGTTAAATGAAGCATTCTTTCAGTGCTTCTCGGGAAATGTGCAGTTTCTGTCAGATCAAACTAATACTACTGGATAAAATTATATGGTTGTTGATTATCAGACAGTTCTCCCATTTATCAAGGAAAACGTCTGTTATGGGTGGCTTTTGCTTGGTGTGTGTGACTGTTGACAGACAGATTTGAAAAGGAACACAGCTTCCTCTGTATGTCTCACAGTAACTTACTGGCCTTTTTGATTATGCAGTCGGCTCACCCAACACTTCCAGCTGGATTCCGAGGACAGGAAATGATTCTGCTAAAGGATTTCTGTGAATATACCGGTAATCCCAGTTGATTTGTTTTAATGGTCACATAAAGGCACTTTCTTTGGTTATAAAATGATGTTGTGAGTCTTATATCTGAGCAGTCAATAAACTCCCTCCCCCACAGAAACGCTTGTCTTACTTCTTCTTCTTCTTGGCATCCATACTTACATGTTTGTTTAAAGAAAGACTAACCCCACCCCGAACCCCACCTCCAGCTTTCATCTTATTATTCTAGTGA
>NC_138029.1:2269904-2434804 GCF_964106645.2 Podarcis pityusensis
TGGATGTGTTTGTTCTCTTTCCTGAGTGAAATGGTCAGAGAAGGCTTTGCGGTGGCACTTTTCCTTTGGCGGGTGAGGGATGGAGGGTGGCAGTGTCTTTATGAAGATTATATGAAGAGTATGGCTTGCAAGTGAGCAGAGGCACACAGGAGCTCAGGCAGCCATAGGACATGCCTGGAATCCCAGATGTTAAGAATGTGTGGCATACTGCTTCTGTCAAGACAGCCCTACCATGAGGCAAGGAGAAAGGGACCAACTCCAGAGCCCTACTAAGGTCTGGTCTATAGACAAGTTGTTGCAGAAGGAGGTCGGGAAATGGACTGTGCCACTTCAGACTGCAGACAGAGCAGAGAGCACACAGAGAGAAGCTCCTTCCACCTAAGCAGAGTGTACCGCCCATGTGGGTCCCCCACCCAGAAACACCAAGCCAACATGTGAAGAGTTCCAGCATCTCCACTCTGCCTCTTCTCTCCAGAGAAGATGGAAGGGTGGGCGTGTATCACATTTTGGGATGCTCCCGTGCATCAAAAAAACCCTGCAAGTATTGGCACAGCAAAGAACCAGGATTGGAACTTGCATCCCCTGCTGTTCTTCTTTTCCATTGCAGGGAATTGTTTACACGGAGAAGCATTTAAAAGTGACCTCCAACCCCTACAGCCTGCAGTGGTGCAGTCCACTCCACCACATTCCACACCCTCCAAAATTCCTGAGATGAAAATAGGGGCATTGGCATCCGAGGAATGTTGGAGGGTAGGCAGTTGGTGTGTTGTGTTGTCGTTGTACATGTGATTTAAAACTGGAAACTTGATTAAGAAATATTATTATTTAAAAAACAAAAACCAAGCAGTGTGGCAAAACCTGGTGTGTGTGTGTGTGTGTGTGTGTGTGTGTGTGTAATTCACAGAGATTAAAACAAAATGTAAAAAAGCTGAAGTGACAAAACAGTATGCAGAGGTAAGTAAATAGCTGTATTATGATGCCTGTGTCCGTATGTCCCCACACCATATCATTTATATGCCACCTTTTCTACCCAGGCACTCAAACAGACCTCCCTCGTGTGGCACCAACCTGAGAGGAGAGGCTCAGCAGCCTGGTGCGACCATGACCAGACAGGAGGGAGGTTTTCCTCTGGGTGGGTGTGAGAGCTGACAATTTCACTCACATCTCGTCTTTCTGGTGCTGCCTCTTCCCCAGACTGGCTGCTGCACTTGGTCATCTCAACAGCAGATGGGTGGGAGAGAAGCACCGCAAAACCAACCCGCTAATCTAAACAAAGGAGAGGAGCCGCCAACCTCAATGCCCAGCTGGCCACACAGCCACCCCCAAGACACACAGAGAGAAGCTCCTTCCACCTAAGCAGAGTGTACCGCCCATGTGGGTCCCCCACCCAGAAACACCAAGCCAACATGTGAAGAGTTCCAGCATCTCCACTCTGCCTCTTCTCTCCAGAGAAGATACACACACACATGGGGAGGAAAGCTCAACAACTTTGCAGGTGTCAGGAATTTTACTTTTTGAAATATGGCCACCCTAAGAATAACAGCTTTGGGCAGGAGGTGAGAGGGCTCTGAGAGGGCAAACTGCGCTTTGCGAAGGAGCCCTCATGCCACCTTCCCAAGGCTGCTGCTGCTGCCGCCCCAGGAGCTGCTTCCATGGGGGAATTTGGAACGTCCCATGATTAAGTCAGAAGCCGTGACAGCTTCAGGAATTTCACGACTGTCCTGGCAAAATTAGGGAACTTGGAGAGTATGACTTTTCCATCTCAGGCCTAAAATTTGACAATATCTGCATGTTTAAACATGGATGTGCCATAGTCACAGAGAAAGCAGAGGGTGTGGGTTTAAGATGAAGAGCAAACTGGATGCTCAGGTGAGAATCCCCTCCCAGGCTCACCTTCCTGTGGCAGAGGCGGTGTCAGGGTGGTGCAACTGGTTTGGCCACACTGAGTGCCACACTACAGGGGGGCAGCACAACATGGGCGTAGAACGGAGCAAGAGAGGCGGGGGGGCACTGAATTTTAGCATCCTACAGGACACCACTGAAATTTGAGAGAAGAAAGTCCACCTCTGCCTGTAGCCTCTTTGCCCAGATGCTTTCTCCTCCAGCTGGGCTTGATTCCCGTATCCAAGCCCAGCTGCTGGGAGGAAAACTTCACAAGGCCAGTGATGCCACTGGCCCTTTTCTACCAGAGGCAGGGAGGCATCAGCCCAGCCCTTGCCCCTGCTTGAAATCAGTCCGATCCCAGCCTCACAAAGTGGCGCGGGGTGCTCATGCAAAAAGTCTCCTCTTTAGCGGAAGTGGGTTTGTTGTAGAAGTCATCTCCCAGCCAACTCTAATTACACAGCATGGATTTGCCAGTATGTGGTTGAATACCCACCACCTGCCACCTGCTAGGGACCGTCTGGAAGTACAAAGGGAGAGGCTGTGGAAGGCTGGGCTGATCAGGGTGGTGGTGGTGTCAGAAACGTCATTTGGCCCAGGGACTCAAGATTAAAGGGGGCCTCAAGTTTAGACACTAGTTTAGTTTTTGGCATTTGATCAGTTTCACAACTTGTTTTTATGCAGACTGGAGCAAAAGTTACACATTCTCTCATCTAGAAAAGGCTAGAAAAGCATTTGTTAAACACGCACACGGATATTCAAATTCTAATTTTTGTGCCGTAGTTTGTTTTGCAGGTGTTGCCATTTTAATTTTTATAATGCCTAGGGGTCTCACGGACGGCTAGAAGCGGCCAGGACATGGTGGGAGGTACACAGGAGAAGCAAGTTTTGTTTTGCCACCAATCTGTGTCTTCTCCTCATGTGCAGAGCTGCCTTCTCTGTTGTGAAGCGTTCCTTCATAGAATCATAGAATCATAGAGTTGGAAGAGACCACAAGGGCCATCGAGTCCAACCCCCTGCCAAGCAGGAAACACCATCAGAGCACTCCTGACATATGGTTGTCAAGCCTCTGCTTAAAGACCTCCAAAGAAGGAGACTCCACCACACTCTTTGGCAGCAAATTCCACTGTCGAACAGCTCTTACTGTCAGGAAGTTCTTCCTAATGTTTAGGTGGAATCTTCTTTCTTGTAGTTTGGATCCATTGCTCCGTGTCCGCTTCTCTGGAGCAGCAGAAAACAACCTTTCTCCCTCCTCTATGTGACATCCTTTTATATATTTGAACATGGCGATCATATCACCCCTTAACCTCCTCTTCTCCAGGCTAAACATGCCCAGCTCTCTTAGCCGTTCCTCATAAGGCATCGTTTCCAGGCCTTTGACCATTTTGGTTGCCCTCCTCTGGACACGCTCCAGTTTGTCAGTGTCCTTCTTGAACTGTGGTGCCCAGAACTGGACACAGTACTCCAGGTGAGGTCTGACCAGAGCAGAATACAGTGGCACTATTACTTCCCTTGATCTAGATGCTATACTCCTATTGATGCAGCCCAGAATTGCATTGGCTTTTTTAGCTGCCGCGTCACACTGTTGGCTCATGTCAAGTTTGTGGTCAACCAAGACTCCTAGATCCTTTTCACATGTACTGCTCTCAAGCCAGGTGTCCCCCATCTTGTATTTGTGCTTCTCATTTTTTTTGCCCAAGTGCAATACTTTACATTTCTCCCTGTTAAAATTCATCTTGTTTGTTTTGGCCCAGTTCTCTAATCTGTCAAGGTCGTTTTGAAGTGTGAACCTGTCCTCTGGGGTGTTAGCCACCCCTCCCAGTTTGGTGTCATCTGCAAATTTGATCAGCATGCCCTTGAGTCCATCATCCAAGTCGTTGATAAAGATGTTGAATAAGACCGGGCCCAAGACAGAACCCTGTGGCACCCCACTAGTCACTCTTCTCCAGGATGAAGAGGAACCATTGATGAGCACCCTTTGGGTTCGGTCAGTCAGCCAGTTACAAATCCACTGAGTGGTAGCATAGTCAAGACAGCTCACCGTGGCAGCTCACACAGACACAGACCAGCCTATTGCTAGTCCTCACTTCTTAGGAGGAGGCTGTTATCTTCCAAGGTCTAAAAATCACAGCATTTACCAGAAATCCCCCCTGAATTTACATCTTAGGGGATTGATGGCTACGCCAGGGTGACCTGCCTTCATCGGCTCCCCTCCTCACTCCATAACTCAATAATGCCTCCCCCTTAAGCCCCGAAAACAAATCCACGCCTCTCTGCACTAATTGAAGAAAACAGGCAGCGAGGCCTCATAAACACGGTGTCAGCTCGCATTACGCAAAATTAAAATTCTCAGCACTAGGAATTCCTAAAGAGGCTGCTTTTTTAATATCGTCCGAATCCGTTTAAGCCTGGGTAATATTGTTTAGGTTGCCATGGGAACAGAAGGCAGCTCTGTTAGCCACTGGTGGATTGAAAACTAGTTTATTATTGGTGCCGGATTGACAGACACGGTAACTGGGGGAGTCTGTGCGATACCTGTAAGATGGGACAGCTGCCATTTGGGGCAGCACAAAGGGGTTGCTTTCACACTGGGGCACTTCAGCACAGCTCAGATATTATTTCCCTGCAATTAGCTGGCAGCAGGATTAAAACAGAGATTCCACACAAGCACTTAATGGAGCGCCATATTATCCAGCAGCCCCCTTCCCCACGGTCTTATAATGTTTACTCACAAGTAAGTCCTGCTCAGCAAAGGTTTCCAGCAATGTTACTCAAATGCTTCTTCCTTGTGGGTTCAAGTTTGCTTTTTTGATTCTTGATGAGCATTGGTGGGGGGATTAAATATAAATAGCCTATCATTTGTCCTTTGAATAGCCACTCTGATTACCCCCAATATTGGTTTTGGTTCCCACAAGGGGGTGGGGGAGGATTTAACTACTGATTTCAGATCATTTTCTCCTTTCCATTTGTAATAGTGAAATAATGCTATTTCTCTATAAAATTGGGGGGGGGGGGGATAGAAGAAAGTAATTAAAGACAACAATTGTATTTTTCTTTCCCCATAGAAACAGAAACTGATACTGGAACAAAACAAGGACTTTTCAAGGGACACTCCATCACTCATCAGGCTGAAACAAACCTGCAAACAGGAAATGTCTAATTAAAGGCACAAGAGCCACGAGGTGCCTCAAAGGCTGCAACTATGTTCTATTACAAAAATAAATAAATACTGCAACAAATCACGTCAAAAAAGAAAGGGAGGGCACACCACCAAAAACATTGAAATGGAAAGGGCTAATGCCGTTGTCATCGGAATGCTCTCTAAGAAGGAAGTGAGCAAAGGACAGTAAGTCCAGAGGAAATGGCTAGGGCAGAATTTTAAAAAGGCCAGTGTTTAAACAGGCAGATTCCACAGGGCCAAAGACTAGATTGCCACCCTCTCAGGGAGCCAGCTGCCCTCAGTTTGGGGGGGCGGGGAGGAAGGTGCTGCCACGCCCCAGTGTTTTTCAAGAGAGATTTGACTCCCGGTTCAGTGAGCTTTTCTGCATTGAATGGGGAGGGGAGAGGAGCACCTTGTCTTTCATTTCAGACAGCAAAAGGTCTCAAGCCACCCTCATGCCTCAACCCCTTCGTCCTGAGCCCTACAGAAACTTGGCCTATGTGAAAGTAAAGGCATTTGCAACTATTCTTCCCTTGTGATCTGCCCTTCCTCACTCTGCTGTCTTGCCCCTGCCAATAGCTAGTCTGTTCACTCCTCTGGGCAAGAAACAAATGCTTGCTCCCCTTCTAAGCACTCAGCTGCAGTGCACCAGTACACCCAAGCCCGCTCCCATCAAAGACTTAGGGCGGCTGATGAATGGGAAGCTTGGGTGGGATCATGAAGTAGCAACTTTTTAGCTTTGCTTAGCAAGCAAAACTCAGCAAGGTGCAGGGGCATAGCGTGGCGGGGGCAGAGGGGTGGCAGCCCCGGGTGCACCATTTTTAGGGGGCACAAGCAAGGCATTCCCACACAGGGGATCCCACCCTGCCTGCTACCAGGGGTCTCTGGGTCCCTGAGCCTGGCCCCCTCACTGAATGGCTGCCTGGCCAGTGTTTGGGTGGGGGTGGAGTTGCCTGCCAAGGGCCGTGTCTACTGGCTCTACTGGCCAGGCTCCTCCCTGCATGGGCAGGTGGGGGCACAACGCAGCCCCGCTTGGCTCTGGGGGCCACGGCTGAACTGTGCACAGGCTCCGTGAACCATTTGCGCCCCGTGCTTATGCGCCCAGCTGTGTTGGTGGCCAGAGTCCAAGGGTGCAATGATGCAATTTCCCTTGATAATGAAAGCAAAGAGGCAAGCCAGTGGTCCATCGTGACCTCTGGATGGGGTGAATTCTGTGGGGGAAAGGCACAGAAGGGGCAGTCTGCATTTGGGGACACAGAAGAGCTTTTTCCCACAGGTTAGATTTCTGAATGAGAAATAACAGTACATTTCACATTAACACTGTTGTTCTCAAAACCCTTCCTCTGAAATAAGGACAACCTTTTTTTGATAATGTTCAAGTGAACATCCTTAACATTGCAGCCATATTTTAATGCCCAGTATAAAAGGGCCTTTCCTTTAAGAAACCACAAGGATCAAGAAATATGGGAGTTGAGGGGCAGCCCCCTTTCTGAGATGCAGGTGCTTGTTGCCTTCATTTCCCCCCCCCACTCCCCTGACTCCCCCTCTGTCAATCACTACATGAAACTTGATCCAGACTAATTTTGCAAAAGGTTGCCTTTAATTTTTTTTTAATGATGCAATGTTTTGTGCCAGAAAACTAGAATTTGTGGCACACAGTACAATTACTGAACCCCCTTCATGTATGTTGTGAACCACCCTGTGATCTTTGGGTGAGGGGCAGTATACAAATGTAATAAATAAAAAATAAAATAAAATAAATGTATGCATAGTGACAACCAAAAATGTTTGCAAACACCCTCCCTTCCCTATTGAATTCTCTCACCCCCCCCCCCATCCACTAACTTCTGGGTGTTCCTGTACCCAGATATGATCCAATCAGGAGAGCTGAGCCGCATTCCCTGCATTTTGAATCAAAACTGGATCCAAGGAGCCTAAACGAGAAAACTCTCCTCAAGTGCCTGTAAGAGGCCTTGTGAAGTCCTGTGGTAACAGCATGGAGAGCCTGGGAAGGCTAATTTGGAGAATATAAAACTGTACCAGTGGGATTAAAAGGTGTTAATGAAGCAGGACTTGAGGCCACCTCAAAGGCGACTGGGTCCCCTGCTTCATGAAGCCGCTGTGTTTAGTTAGGGTTTAGTCAAAATGAAGCGGTCCCTGGCTTAAGAGCGGGTCTGTTTACTCAGCGCTGAGCTCCAAAATCCATCCTTAGCTGCCTGAAATATTGAAGTGGAAGGTTTAAAGCTGCTTTCCAGATTGCCAGGCCAGAGCCAGGAGCAAGGGATGAAGGAACCCTGGAAATACAACAATACTCCCCTTTCATTACTAGGAGTTTTGATTTGAGTCCTACTAACAATGGCAGTGTGATGAGCAAAGTTTGAAGAGGGAAATCTCTTCTTCTCTCTGCCTTTCCTCCCTCCTCCAACTTGGCCTTGTTCCCTTAATGCCACAGAGAAGCAGAGATTAAAAAGCTGTGTCTGAATCGTCCGTGGCTCCAGGTCTGATTCAGCAGGAGGTGAAAGGCAAGGCTCCAAGGTGTCTTTGGGCCTCTCAGAACAGATGGGCATCTGAACGGGATGCCCAATACATCAACTTTGCCGGTGGAAGGGTCTTACGAAGGCTGACTGATCAATCAATTGGAAGTTACCGGGTGGCTTCATCTGGTGTGTATTGGTTGGATGGACAAGAAACGCTGATCTCTTGTCTCACAAATCAACTCTTGGAGGCATTCAGAGATCATCTAGACCTCCTTTTGTGCTGCATTTCTAGGCACAGATTTATGCTTTAAAGTTCCATGTCCGGAGCCAGTGTGGTGTAGTGGTTAAGAGCAGTGGACTTGTAATCTGGTGAACCGGGTTCGATTTCCCGCTCCTGCACATGCAGCTGCTGGGTGACCTTGGGCCAGTCACACTTCTCTGAAGTCTCTCAGCCCCACTCACCTCACAGTGTTTGTTGTGGGGGAGGAAGGGAAAGGAGATTGTTAACCACTTTGAGACTCCTTCGGGTAGTGATAAAGCAGGATATCAAATCTAAACTCTTCTTCTTCTTCTTCTTCTTCTTCTTCTTCTTCTTCTTCTTCTGACACGTTTCTTTTTGCCCTGGCACTTTCCCAGCAAAAACTCGTTCTTTACTGCTGAATTGGAGCAAATGGCAATCCATGGTAACCCAAACTGCCTTTTGTTCAGATTCTGCTGGGGAAAGTGGCGGGCCAACAAAACCTGCTTGAACCTATGCCTAGAAAGTGCGAGGCAAAAGGTAAGTGCGGATGAGCCCTTTGTTTGGGACCATGACCACTAGGATGCCAAGTGTACCCGGTACATAATGTATACATACACAATTGTTGTTTAGTCGTTTAGTCGTGTCCGACTCTTTGTGACCCCATGGACCAGAGCATGCCAGGCACTCCACTGCCTCCCACTGCCACTGCCTTCCTCTGCTTCCCGCAGTTTAGTGAAACTCATTTTAGTAGCTTCTAGAGCACTGTCCAACCGTCTCGTCCTCTGTCGTCCCCTTCTCCTTGTGCCCTCCATCTTTCCCAACATCAGGGTCTTTTCCAGGGAGTCTTCTCTTCTCATGAGGTGGCCAAAGTATTGGAGCCTCAGCTTCACAATCTATCCTTCCAGTGAGCACTCAGGGCTGATTTCCTTCAGAATGCATAGGTTTGATCTTCTTGCAGTCCATGGGACTCTCAAGAGTCTCCTCCAGCACCAGAATTCAAAAGCATCAATTCTTCAGCGATCAGCCTTCTTTATGGTCCAGCTTTCACATCCATACATCACTACTGGGAAAACCATAGCTTTAACTATACGGACCTTTGTTGGCAAGGTGATGTCTCCGCTTTTTAAGATGCTGTCTAGGTGTGTCATTGCTTTTCTCCCAAGAAGCAGGCGTCCTTTAATTTCATGACTGCTGTCACCATCTGCAGTGACCATGGAACCCAAGAAAGTAAAATCTCTCACTGCTTCCATTTCTTCCCCTTCTATTTGCCAGGAGGTGATGGGACCAGTGGCCATGATCTTTGTTTTTTTGATGTTGAGCTTCAAACCATATTTTGCGCTCTTCTCTTTCACCCTCATTAAGAGGTTCTTTAATTTCTCCTCAGTTTCTGCCATCAAGGTTGTGTCATCTGAGGTATCTGAGGTAGACGATATTTCTTCCAGCAATCTTAATTCCGACTTGGTATTCATCCAGTCCAGCCTTTTGCATGATGAATTCTGCATATAAGTTAAATAAACAGGGAGACAATATACAGCCTTGTCGTACTCCTTTCCCAGTTTTGAACCAATCAATTGTTCCTTATCCAGTTCTAACTGTAGTTTCTTGTCCCACATAGAGATTTCTCAGGAGACAGATGAGGTGATCAGGCACTCCCATTTCTTTAAGAGCTTGCCATAGTTTGCTGTGGTCGACACAGTCAAAGGCTTTTGTGTAGTCAATGAAGGAGAAGTAGATGTCTTTCTGGAACTCTCTAGCTTTATCCATAATCCAGCACATGTTTGCAATTTGGTCCCTGGTTCCTTTGCCCCTTTGAAATCCAGCTTGCACTTCTGGGAGTTCTCGGTCCACATACTGCTTAAGCCTGCCTTGTAGAATTTTAAGCATAACCTTGCTAGCGTGTGAAATGAGTGCAGTTGAGCTGTAGTTGGAGCATTCTTTGGCACTGCCCTTCTTTGGGATTGGGATGTAGACTGATCTTCTCTAATCCTCTGGCCACTGCTGAGTTTTCCAAACTTGCCGGCATATTGAGTGTAGCACCTTAACAGCATCATCTTTTAAAAATTTTAATAGTTCAGCTGGAATATCATCACTTCCACTGGCCTTGTTATTAGCAGTGCTTTCTAAGGCCTATTTGACTTCACTCTCCAGGATGTCTGGCTCAAGGTCAGCAACCACACAATCTGGGGTATATGAAACATCCATATCTTTCTGGTATAATTCCTCTGTGTATTCTTGCCACCTCTTCTTGATGTCTTCTGCTTCTGTTAGGTCCTTACCACTTTTGTCCTTTATTATGGTAATCTTTGTACGAAATGTTTCTTTCATATCTCCAATTTTCTTGAACAGATCTCTGGTTTTTCCCATTCTGTTGTTTTTCTCTATTTCTTTGCATTGCTCGTTTAAGAAGGCCCTCTTGTCTCTCCTTGCTATTTTTTTGCAATCTGCAGTCAATTTCCTGTATCTTTCACTATCTCCCTCGCATTTTGCTTGCCTTCTCTCCCCCACTATTTGTAAGGCCTCGTCGGACAGCCACTTTGCTTTCTTGCATTTCCTTTTCATTGGGATGGTTTTTGTTGCTGCCTCCTGTATTATGAGCCTCCATCCATAGTTATTCAGGCACTCTGTCCACCAAATCTAAATCCTTAAATCTGTTCCTCACTTCTACTGTGTATTCAGAAGCTGATGATCTGAGCCACAGTCAGCTCCAGGTCTTGTTTTTGCTGACTGTATAGATATTCTCCCAACTTTGGCTGCAGAGAATATAATCAATCTGATTTTGATGCTGCCCATCTGGGGATGTCCATGGATCACTGCCTTGTCGTGGCGAAGGGGCTTGAATAACTCAGAGAAGCTATGAGCTATGCCGTGCAGGGCCACCCAAGACAGACAGGTCATAGTGGAGAGTTTTGACTAAATGTGATCCACCTGGAGCAGGAACCAGCAAGCCTCGCCAGTATCCCTGCCAAGAAAACTCTATGGACAAAGACATACACAATACTAAGTAATTATACTACTGTGTTCTTTCTTTTACTGTATTGTTCCTGGCTATTCTTATTCGTTTTTCTTCTTGGAGTTTTAATTGTTCTATCTACTTCTGTAAAAGAAAATGAAATAAAGAAATATTTGATGCCATATCTCATAGATAAGTTATTATACTATATTATTATGATGCCCTGTCCTCAGTGGGAGCTAAGTGCAAAATAGCAACTTTAGAAAGAGGAGTGCATACAGAATTAAGAAAAAGAGCATTCCAGCCCAGCAATTTGTTTTCAGTACCAGAACCTGAGTTCACAGTTACATTGGAGAGGCCAAACTGGGGGGGGGGGGGGGAGTTGCTATTGTTTAAACAATTGGAGTCAGAAATCCTCCAGAAATCTACCAGTAGAGCCTTTTCTACCTTTTGCCTTTTACTGTTGTAAATTGATCCTTTTGGAGGTCAGGTACTGGCACCCAGTAGAGCTTAATCTGTCACCCTTTAGCACTGGAGTCAAGTTGACCCTTCACCAGTTGACCCTCAGCAACCATCAGGCTAGGGAAGCAAGGGGCTGGTCTCAAATAATAGAGATGGTGACAGAAAACTGGTTACATTCAGAAACTACAGGACCTGGGAGAGCTCCTGAGGAGAGCAGGCGTTGTTACAATGACATCTAAAGCCCACCTCAGGGCTCATCCACACTTCCTCTTGTTCCACTGCTTTCCTCTGGGGGGAAACCTCTACTGAGCACTCAGCAGGAGGGAATAGCAATTTGGGGTTTCTCTGGATTGACGTTTGCTCCGATTTAGCACTAAAAAGCAGGTTTTCCCTGGGAAAAGAGTGGAGCAAGGCAAAAACCATTTGGAAAGTGTGGGTCAAGTGGAAAACCGCTTGGGCCCATGCTTTCTAGGCATTGGACAATCGGAAGTGTGAATGAACCCTCAGCCTAACCAAAGACCCAGTGACGTGCGGTCAGTGGGCGAGGGGGATTAGGCTAGCCTCCTAAATGTTCCCTGTAAATGAGAGTATTACAAGTATTAAAGACTGTTGTGTCCTTCCTAAAGCCTGGGAAGCTTCTGCCTGGCTTAGGGAGGGAAGCACAATGCTCACACATGTGACGTCAGGACGTTGCAACATCACATGCACAACATCCCCGTCCCCCGTTGTCCTCGTAAGCTGGCGCCTTTGGCCGTAACTGTTCCCCTATGAAAAATTTCACCAAACTCCACTGCCAAGGACTAAGTTCCAACTTCGAAGTGACATTTCAAGGAGTTGTGCCCTGTAATGTTGGGGCTTCAGATTGTCCACTCTGCCTTATTCCATCAGAGGTTTATGGAAGAGCAAACAAATTGGAATTGTAGGTAGGTGAGGCAATTCAGTTGAGGGTTATGTGTGAGCAACCAGTTCCTATTTCTAGATTTGGTTACATGTGCTCACATTTCACATGCTCTTCCTGGGCAGAAATTCAGAGGGGTTTCCATCAGATCACCCCTTGACCTTGTCTTACTACTGCTGCTATTATCACCATCATAATAATTATTATTATCCTGCTGCTCTGCCAATGATCTTCTAAGTAGCATTTATAGGGTTAACATCCCATCCAGGTAATGCCCTGGCCCTTGGCAAATGGCTTTTTCAGACTTTCACCTCAACCACTGTCCCTGTGATCCACAAGATTTGCCTGATTTCCAAACTGGACTTTGTAATAGACTCCACTTCTAGCAGTGAGCAGCCAACCCCCTCAGACCTCGCTGAAGGGAAAAACCCACCCATCATTCTTGATCTGGACCGTGGGGCCAATTCTGTAGTTCAGATGAAAGCATCCATCTGAAGTAAATCCAATGCACCAATGCTGAAAAAGGCTTTTGCTGCAAGACCACCTAACGTGGTCCAACACCAGGAGTTCCCCCCAGTTATGATTGGGTGAAATTTGAACTATGGAGTAGGACAATGACCTCTCCTTTCTAAGAGTGCTCAGTCTTGGTAAGGTGAAGGTCTCTTTCAGCATGGTTAGGAGGGGAAGCCTGAGCAAGTCATCAACCTAAGACCCCAGAGATGTCCAGCAGAAAACCTGCCTGAAACACAACTGAGAGAAGAGCAAAAGACCAGGTCATGTGACATGTCTGACCATCTGCAATGGCTTCCAAGGTGATGCCCTCCAGAAGTTGTTGGACAACAACTCCCATCAGCCCCAGCCAGCATGGCCAATGACTGAGGGTGCTGGGAGGGCACCACATTGTCAGCTTTGCCTTACCCCATAGCACTAAGACCAAGGGATACAGCAGGAGGCAATACTGGAAGAGTGTGATGAAGCCTGAGGAGGTTGGATGTGTAGGGCAAGAGGCAGGGAGAAGGAAGCAAATTTAGAGTAATGATTTCTGACTGGCCAGTTGTATGATTTTTGCAGCAACAAATTTTTTACCCAAACCTTCCCAGGAAATACTACTAGTAGCTTGCATAGTCTGCACTGAAGCTCTTGTCCTGTCCCACACAGTGGTTGACTTCTGTGTTATCCTTTGCTGGAGTTAGTACTGTAAAAAAAAACAGGTACTAACCTTATGGAGATATTCCTAAGTGATGTGAATGACTTACACTCCCTTTTCTGGACATTGTCTCACTCGTAGTTTTGCTTGCGTCACCTAACCACCCTCATGACTTTTGACAGTTCATGCCTGTGAAATAGGGGATCCCCAGTTCACCCTGTCTACCTGATCTCAGGCTATAGAACCAGGATTGGAAAGCCAAGGTGATGTGGTGGTTTTTATGGTGGCTGACTAGGACCTGGAAGACCAGGAGTCAACAAACTGCCTTTGGCTCACCACAGACGGGAACCAGGGATCTGAGATTTAGGGTGGGGAAAGGGTCAAGGCTTCAGGCAAAGTTTAGACACAGTACTTCTGAAGCCCTGCCAAAAAAGGAGACAAGTTCTTGCAAACACCACCAGTGAGTGTCTGGGGTCTGAGTCTTCCCATCATCTCAGAGATAAAATTGACACTTGTGAAGAGGAAGAAGAAGATGAAGAAGAAAAACAAGAAGAACCCTTCCCTCGTGCACACAAACAAACTGCTGGTCTTGTGCTCCCAAAGCTGATGAGATTCATAAATATTAAAGCACCGTGAGCTGAACGCTGGCGAAAGATTTAATACAGCGCCGCCATGCCGCCCCTCAAGGGGTTAAAGCCCCCCTGCTGCGTGGATATTATTGCCGGTGCGGTGGCACGGAGCCATCGCAGTATAATCTGATGAACTCTTTTATTAAATTTCACAGGCCTGTCTTCTTTATTAAAATCTCCCAGAATGCATAGGGTTCCTGTCATATCAAACACAGAAAGCAGGGGTGGGAGAAAGTGGGTGTGCATTTCCTCCCTCTCTTTCTGGGTCTTGCAAGAGACGAGATCCATGTCAGGAAAAGTTGCCCAGGCTGCAAGAAGGCAGAGGGGCTGGATTAGAATGTTTTTGGCCTGGGAATTTGAGCTGTAGTCCAGGGCCCGGGTTTATTCTAAAAGGAGTAGGCACAATTGTCACACACCTAGGACTTGTCCACACATCTGCTTGTCTCGGGCCCAGAGAACACAGCTCTGAGTGGTTGCCTGTTTGCCCCATGGCTTTCCCCAGGAAAACTCGCTCTTTACAGCTGAATTGGAGAAGACGTCAATCCATGGAAAATCTGATTGACATTTGCTCCAGTTCAGCAACAAAGAGTGGCCTTTCCCAGGGAAAGTGGCAGGACAAGCAGAAGTTTTGATGAGCCTCTCAAGAACTTTCTCCTCCAGCCCCATCTGCTCTGCATTCTGAAAAATGGCTGCTCAGAATATTCTGGCCCACATGCCACTAGTGACAAACTGTGGAGAATTATGCTAGAGTTGGATGTTTTCACACCTTATGTGCATGTCCAAAAGGGCAGTGCCCAGAATTCTTTGAGGGGAAGAAAGTGCTTTGAATGTGCTTTAAAGGCATAATGTTGACACAGCCCACAGATCTGCTCCCTGTTGCTTCCTAGGAAGGACTCCTACAGGCTGGGGATTTTTTTGGCGGCTGCATCCTGACACAACAGTACTGCATTAGTGGTGGATTTATACTGGGCCATCCAAACATCATTCCACTTTATTAGTTGTTCTGCAAGGCTTCCCAAATATTTCTACACGTTTGGAGGGATACTCGAGTACTTTGGTATAACAAAAAGAGGACAACACAAACATCCTCTGCCCTCTGGTACATTTATGGTAGGAAAAATGACTGGAGTTCAACAGATAGCCAGGAAATGAAGTGGCATGTCTGGCCCAGAACCTCTGCAGCTGCAAACAGCACTGAAGCAAGATTGCGTCTAACTACCCTGATACCTGCCTGCTTCTTGGGAGAAAAGCGGTGACAAACCTAGACAGCATCTTAAAAAGCAGAAACATCACCTTGTTGACAAAGGTTGTTATAGTTAAAGCTATGGTTTTTCCAGTAGTGATGTATGGAAGTGAGAGCTGGACCATAAAGAAGGCTGATCACTGAAGAATTGATGCTTTTGAATTCTGGTGCTGGAGAAGACTCTTGAGAGTCCCATGTTCTGCAAGAAGATCAAACCTATCCATTCTGAAGGAAATCAGCCCTGAGTGCTCACTGGAAAGACAGATCCTGAAGTTGAGGCTCCAATACTTTGGCCACCTCATGAGAAGAGAAGACTCTCTGGAAAAGACCTTGATGTTGGGAAAGATTGGGGGCACAAGGAGAAGGGGACGACAGAGGATGAGATGGTTGGACAGTGTTCTCAAAGCTACCAGCATGAGTTTGACCAAACTGCGGGAGGCAGTGGAAGACAGGAGTGCCTGGCGTGCTCTGGTCCAGGGGGTCACGAAGAGGCGGACACGACTAAATGACTAAACAACAACAACTCTGATACCCCCATGAGTGCAAAGTATCCTTTATGTGTTATAAGAATTCTAAGGTCCCAAATATAAAATAAACGTTCATAAACGTACAAGGCAAACACATACATAAGTATATAAACCACGTGTCTGAAATAGTACAGGAGAGCAATCCTGAAGCCATTTTGACTCTCCCAAATTGACCTCAAATATTTCTCTGCAAGGAGGAAGGAAATGGGAAAGCCTCTCCATTGTCTTTTGCTTACCTGTCTTAAGGGTGCATTTGTATATGAATAGGGTGAGCCTGTGACCTGGATTTGGGAATTAAAGTATTTACCATCACAAAAGAATGGTCAGGCTGCTCAGGTAAAGCAATCAGTGACCATTAACAGATATCTGATTTCTGCTGTAGACTGCCTCCTGTGATGCATTTCTGCTGTAGACCAGCCCCTTCTGTGATGTATGTATGTATGATGTTTTTAGGGGGGCAGTTCTAATCTGTGCATGTTCTGTAACTTTCTGCTGAAATTCTCTAACCTTCTTATACCACAAATATTCTGGGGTGGGGTTTTTTTTTTGTCCTCCTTCTGTTGTGTCGCAGGACAAGGGGCCCCTCTAGAGATCAGCCATGGGGAAACTCTGGGAAAGCACTGCAGAAGAACTGATGAAGTGGAATGATGCATGGATGGTCCAGTATAAATCAACCACACACTGCTTCAATGGCATGTTGCAGAATAAACCCGGGGGAAATTTTAGCTGCGGCCGGCAAAATTATTGTAAGGATCTTAGCAAACTGTCTCCTAACTATATCCGAGGATACCCTTCCCAAATCCCAAAATAGTTTTTGACCTTTTAGGAGACAGTGGATATGATTTTCACTGCTTGACAGCTTCCAGAAAAATGCTGAGAGCAAAACCAACCCCTGTATATGGCATTTATTGACCTGACTAAGGCCTTCAACACTGTAAATAGTAATACCCTGTGGAGTGTCCTTCTGAAAATCGGCTGCCCAGATATATTTGTGAATATTCTTTGGCTCCTCCATGATAACATTATGGCAACAATGGCGGATAACAATTGCTCTCAAAGTGAACCATTCACAGTAGAATTGGGCATTTTAAACAGGGATGTGTTATCGCCCAACTCTATTTATTATCTTCATTGCCATGATCCCACACATCACTGAAGGGAAATTCCCAACTGGGGTAGAAATCATTTATTGAACAGACGGAAAGCCCTTTAATCTGAGTAGGCTGAAAGCAAAGAGTAAGGTCACTGTAACTTCCTTCGTAGAGCTTCAGTATGCTGATGACAACATAGTGCGTGCACACTCAGAGGATGACTTCCAAACCATCCTAAATATCTTTGCGGAAGCTTATGGAAAACTTCGCTCAACATCCAAAAAACCAAAGTGCTGCACCAACAATCACAAAATATCCTCTCTGCAGCACCACAAATCCAACTTAATGGTGTAATGTTGTAAAGGGTCAATCACTTTCCCTGCCTGGGCTGTTATCTTTCCACAAGGGCTGACATAGATGCCAAAATCCACCATTGCCTGAGCTCTGCAAGTGCAGCTTTCTCCCAACTGAAGTGCAGAGTGTTTGAGGACTGGGACATTCGCAGGGAAACCAAAATGCTTGTTTACAAAGCTATTGTACTATCAACTTTACTGTATTCTTGTGAAACATAGACCACTTATAATTGCCATCTCCAACTCCTCAAAAGATTCCTTTAATGGTGTCTCCGAAAAATGTTACACATCACTTGGGAAGTCAGGCAAACAAATGCCAGTGTACTGGAAGAAGCAAAGATCACCAGTCTCAAAGCAATGATTCTTCAACATCAATTTTGCTGAACTGGTCATGTTGTCTGGATGCCTCATTATCGTCTTCCAAAGCAACTACTCTATTCCCAACTCAAGAATGGAAAGTAAAATACCAGTGGACAACAAAAGAGGTTTAAAGATGCTCTCAAGGCAAATCTAAAAGAATGTAACATAAACACTGATAACTGGGAAACGCTGGCCTGTGAGCCTTTACTTCATGGGCTTTGAAGAAGCATGAACTCAGGGCAAAAGGGAGAAATGAGCTAAAAGGAAAGCACTTTTGGCAAACCCTCACCTTGATTGACTCCTATCTGGAAACCTATGTCCCCACTGTGGAAGGACATGTGGATCCAGAATTGGCCTCCACAGTCACTTACAGACTCACTGTTAGGGTAGTTTTCATGGAAGACAATCTTACTTGGCTACAGAGAAGAAAGCAGAATACACCTGAGGAAAACCACCAGTCTGGTTAGGGCCCTGCTGTCTGCCAGGTGTTTTGGACTAGATGAGTCTTTGGTCTGATCCAGAAGAGCTCTTGGGATTAAGGGTTCAGGGGAACCATTAAAACACACACTCCACTTTGTAACCATTGTGTAGAAGAGGGAGTTTCAGTAGGTGCTTCTTCGTTGTGCTGTGCAACCCCAGGGCCTGACTGCACATGCTGAAATTCCCTCTTTAACATTAAGGTAAAAGGTAAAGGTACCCCTGCCCGTACGGGCCAGTCTTGCCAGACTCTAGGGTTGTGCACTCATCTCACTCTATGGGCCAGGAGCCAGCGCTGTCCGCAGACATTTCCGGGTCACGTGGCCAGCGTGACAAGCTGCATCTGGCGAGCCAGCGCAGCACACGGAACGCCGTTTACCTTCCCGCTGGTAAGCGGTCCCTATTTATCTACTTGCACCCGGAGGTGCTTTCGAACTGCTAGGTTGGCAGGCACTGGGACCGAATGACGGGAGCGCACCCTGCCGCGGGGATTCAAACCGCCGACCGTGCGATCGGCAAGTCCTAGGCGCTGAGGTTTTACCCACAGCGCCACCCGCGTCCCTTCTTTAACATTATGTTTTTAATATTTACATCCTTTAAACTTTGCATTTAACATATCATACCCCTCACCCTGTCTTTGTGTGATTAAAGGTGGTAAGCAGGAAAGTGTTAAAATCCTGTATCACAATCATGAACTCAGGTGCTAAGTCATGATGGCTAAGCTGCCCTAATGGGACTATGGAGAAGCAGGAGGGTGGCATCAGCAGGCTGGGAGTGTGTGGGGCGGGGACGGGACTCCAAGGTTTGCAGAAGCAGAAGCAAAATATTTAAGAGAGACCCCCCCACCTACAAATAGCCCAAGGATGACTGAGCATATGCAGCAGCCTTAGAATGCAGAACATTTGGAGGTTGAGGGGTGGGGTGGGAAATGGGGCATCCTGTGAAAAAACATGGCTGGTTAGCTGGAATTATGAACAGGAGCACCTCCACTGTAATATTTTGTTTCATGTCCCCTTTGCACCTTCAGAATGTCAACAGTTTGGTGCAAAATGATTAAAAGAGAGAATGTACAGGGTGAGAGGGCTCCAGGTAGGGGGCATTCAAGACAGCAGTGGTTCCCCTCACTTTAACAGCAAGAGACACTGGCATTGCCGCCAACCTTCCTAACTGTTCAGCAGTAAGAGAAAGACCACACTCACCCAGAGTCCAGTGAACATTCTGGGAGAGGATGCCATTGGCTTGAAAGCAACTCTTCCTCCAGGCAGGCTGCCCGCTAATCCAGTGCAAGAGCTCCTACTCTTCCTCCCTGCTGGTCCCCTGAGTGTCAAGGGGGAGCAGCAGGGAGGATGGATTAGAGGTCATTGGTCTGGGACTTGGCTTGGCATCACCCCCCATGCCTGACCTTTTGAGCCCTAGTGCCAAGTAGGAGAGTGCAGGTGGTGTGGAAAGGCTGAACTATGGTTCAGCTAGAAGAATACAGACCCACTATTTGTGTGGTCTGTAAACCTTGAAGGCAAATTTCAGAATGGCTGTCAGAATATTCTGCAGGGGATTCAGGGGGGGGTCTTGATTCTGTTGTTGTTTTGTTAAATGGCAGTGACTCTAGGGAAAAGGTGCTTGGAAGAAGCGGGGGGGGGGAGTATTTGTGTGCAAGTGTTTTGGGATCAGATGCTTGGATAAGGACAGCATCACTGTTGAGGCTGGGAATTTTTCAACATAATATTAAGCTGCAAAGTGCTCTGCTGCCTTCATCTTCTTGCCCCCCTCCCACTTTGTGAGGAAGATTGCTACTGTTCCCATTTTACAGACATGGATGAGAGAGAGAAGCCAGTCCATGGTGTTCTGCCATCATCTCAGCCAATCCTGGCTGCTGAGCAGTGCACCTCTGTGACGCATGCATTTACAAACATGTGTTTTCCTGGTGTCACATTTACTCTTTACAACGTTGTTAGAGGTGCATCTAAAAGCATAATGTGTGAGCAGGCCTTGAGGTAGGTCTTGAACCCAGGTCAAGAACATCAACACACTTGTCTGGAGCTTATACCAAACTAGAGATCTAATTAATAATAATAATTGTACCCGGAGCTTAGGGAGACATGTCTATTATTTTCCAACTACAAAGCAACTTCCTTCCTTCCTTGCTGTGCATCGAAAGAGAAACCAGTTTGCAATATGAGGACATAAGGAAAGCCCTGCAGGTGGGTCAGGCCAAAGGGGCCCCATCTAGTCCAGCATCCTATTCTCGCCAACAGATACCTGGCGGGGGGGGGGGGTGCCTGCAAGAGGGACCTGAGGCAACGGCACTCTCCTCACTTGTGATTTCCAGCATACTGGCTCCCACGCAGGAGGTGTAACAAATAACCTTCCTTGCAAACCATGATGGTTTTAAAGATCTGTTCCTTCTCAGGCAATGCTGTCCATCAGACTTCCCTCTCCAGTCAACAGGGGGGGAGGGAAAAGAATTGATCTCACTGAGTGAAACCTCCAAGGCTGATTTTCTCCCCAACCCCCAACCCAAATGTATGAATTGCCAGTTCTTGGCTATGGGGTCGTCAGAGCCAGCCTAGGATTGTCCTCCAAGGTATGAGAATTTCTGTTTCAGCTAATCAATTCCTATTGATTTCTCTGCTGCTTTGTGCCAAGTCGCGGTGGGCTATATTAATATTCTCGGCATGGGGAAAAGCCTCCTTCCCCCTAGTAGCTAGGGGTGATATTACTGATCCAGATAGTATTCAAACTCAATATCCTGTTTCTCTTTTTCTCATTTCCTGTTTGCGGGCCTGAATGCCAGCCGTTGTCAGAGAGAGGACAGCGTGAGGGGGAGATTATACAAAGAAAGGGGTGGCAAGACTCCGGCTTCTTCTCCTTTTTTATATTACAGATTTAATAATGACAAAAGAACATCATTAAACATTCATTAGAATTATTTAATTAAATTTTGCTTTGGAAGGGGAGAAGAAGGGGGGGAAATAGAGAGAGATTAGATATGATGCAAAAAAAAAAAAAGCAATATTGATTGAGAAAAGAACAAGTGGGAGAAAAGGGGTTTAAATTAAACTCTATGCTCTTTTTCATCTTCTCTTTTTGACAGTGTTTCCCCCCCTTTTTAAATGCTGCAAAAGTGTCAGAAGGTAACTAGGGAGAGTACAGCTTGCCAAGGAGCCTGTGCAGGTCCTCCTTTGCTGGTGAATCTGGAGTGGCAGAAAGGCTGAGGGAACCGGGGATGTTCAGCCTGCAAACAAGGAAGCAGAAGGAGCAGCAGAGCCCCAGAGCTCCGATGGGAAAGGTCCTCACTTTGCTTCTCTTTGCTTTGGAGGAGCGCGCACTGCACGGAAGCCTCATTTGCAGTGTCTCTACACACAGGGAACGTGCTGCCCTGCAGGACTCCAGCTCCCATCAGCCCAAGATAGCATGGCTGTGGTCAGGAACGATGGGAGTTGCAGTCCAACAACACCCAAAGGGGAGATAATTAATGGTGGTTCCAAAGGCAGATTCAGGGCAGGGCTAGAATTTTTAAGAAACTTAGGCTGCAATCTTATACCCTCTTACCAAGCAGCAAGTCCTACTGGACTCAACAGGGCTCACTTCTGATAGACATGTACAGCATTGCACTGCCAGGACACTGAGTGCCTCTGCCAAGTTCTTAGTTTTCAACATCCCAAAAATACATGTATAATAATCAGTACTCATTTTTTTCCTCCATGATGCACTTCTGGAATTCTCTATATTTCTAATAAATATAGAATTGCATGCTTTAAAATTGCATGTCGTATAGGAGCAGAGCAAGGCCTTTTCTGGCAATATGCCCCAAACCTTGGGTCTTCCTTCTTAAGCAAAACCTATGTTTATGTTAGGATTCAGAAAAGGCTGCCAAACTTTTATTTTTCAGCAGCCTTTTGGTTAATTTTCTTTTTGTTTTGTTAGCCTTCCAGTATTTTGTTTGGTTTTTATTTTTGTTATTATTTTAACCAAATTATCTATTTTGCTTTTGCTTTTCTTTTAGAATTATTCACAGACTACTTTGAATTCCCTAGAACAATCTCAGATTAATTACAAATACAGAATGTTTATAAATCTTCAAATATAAAATATAATCCTTTAAAACTAGAGATGTGGCAAACCTGTGCATCCCCAGATGTGGCTGGAGTTCAACTCCCATTGGCCAGCACGGCCAGTGACCAGCCATGATGGGAACTGGAACCCCAAAACATCTGCAGGTGGGGAGGCACCTGCTTTCAAACAGGGAAGTGAATACCATCGCTGGGCTAGCTGGATGCAGGGCAAATGGGGCACAGCTGCACCCACCGGCTCCCCAGGCTCGTTACTTACAACCAGCCCATAAGATGGTCCTGGCTGCCAGCTTCCTCCTCCTCAATCTCAGTTTTGTTCTGGTCAAACTCAGCAGGAAGGAGGATGGGGGCAAAACCAGAATTAGTCTGTTCAGGCTGTCATTGGTTCTGGCTTCCCTTCCTTCTACCCTCCCAGTCCCAATGGGCACTGGCTGCTGTTGCTTGTTATGACATGAACTGGGTCAGAATAAAGAAGGGTGCAGCCATGGCTTCTATCTGCCCATCACCAAATGGGGGCTGTCCCAGCAGGCAGAAGAGGAGGGTGGGCAATGGAACTGAAGAAGCTGTAGAGCTTATCTCTCATGGCTGCAGAAGAGGGAGGATGAGTCTTCCTGGGGTGCAGTGTGGTAGCCTTATCAATAATTCCTTTCTTAATCCTTTCCTCTATTTACTGGATTGTTTGTCCACAACAATATTTTGCACAGCAGTCGCACTGAGCATGTCGTCTCATGAAGAGGGCAGAGATACACCTGGAACAATGCCGGACACAGGCAATCCTTAGTTTGCACCACGTCCTGGGAGGGCCTGGGGCTGATTTAAGATGAGCATCTCCCCCCTAATAATAAGGGATATTTGGTAACCTTAATCCAAGAGTTGAAAATCTGAAGGGTTAAGAGAGCTAGCATTTGCATTTGTGTACTTGTTCAAAGTTATGATATGTGTGTGTGTGTATTTGGGGCATTAACAAATTTCTGCAAGTTACATGGTCTCCAGAGAATGCAAATGACTCCTACTAGATTCTCTTGACTGGAAAGGCATAGCCCATTCATACATCTCTGATGGCTCCTCAGGTCATTCATATTTATTTTCCTTGCAGGAGCATCTATGGCAGGCTGTGTGTTAATCCTGACATTTCAAATGTTACAGGAGTTGTGTGCTTGTTTACACAGCTCTCAGAAATTGGAGGTTAACCCCACTGACTTCTTCATTTGGTGGGGGAACATCTGGGATCTGCCTTTTCTCTTCTTTCGGTATCACCCAACATTTACAAGTTTTGATATACTACTTTGGGGAAAGGCGCATTGAAGTGTCCATAGTCTGTACTTCTGGAAAAGCACTAAGCAAAACTGATCAATGATCTTAAATTTCCCAAGAGACTTCTGAATCATGAAAAACTGCTAGTTTCCCCCCCAGAGAGTCACCACTTTGGATACAAAGTTGAATGTGGAATTGGGTGTTCTGGGTTCAAATCCTTATTTCTCATGGGGCTGATGGTAGCCTAAGGCAAATTCAGCTTCCAGTTTCCCCTTGATCTTTAGAGGATCAAAAGAAGCAAGCAAGCATACAAACAAACAAACAAGCAAACTCTCCAAAGAAATTTGCATACTTAGTACTGTAGTAGAAATAATAACGATGCTCTAGAAACAATGATGGCTTAAAATTCATATTCAGCCATAATAATTTTTTTCTTTTTAATATCCCGCCCTCCCCAGCCAGGGCCAGGCTCAGGGCGGCTAACACCAAATATGAATTACAATAAAACATAATAGAAAACAACAACAACAACAACAACAACAACAAACAATTCATTAAAATACAGCTTAAAATGCAGCCTCATTTTAGTAGTAGCCCATAGATCAAGACCATAAAGGGAGGAAACATCAGATATTCAGCAGAGCCAGCTATCCATGCTGGTCCTACATGGACCAGCAAAAAAGCCAAGGGAAAATTGATATGCCAAATCCCATATAAGGGGTCAGAGTGAGTCTAAGCCAGAGGCAAGGCAGAACAGCTCCGTCTTGCAGGCCCTGTGGAAAGATGTCAACTCCCGCAGGGCCCTGGTCTCTTGTGACAGAGCATTCCACCATGTCGGGGCCAGTGCTGAAAAGGCCCTGGCCCTAGTTGAAACCAATCTAACCTCCTTGAGGCTTGGGACCTCCAAAGTGTTGTTATTTGTGGACCTTAAGGTCCTCCGTGGGGCATACCAGGAGAGGCGGTCCCGTAGGTATGAGGGTCCTAGGCCGCATAGGGCTTTAAAGGTCAAAACCAGCACCTTAAACCTGACCCTGTACTCCACTGGGAGCCACTGCAGCTGGTAAAGCACTGGATGAATGTGATCCTGCAGCAAGGACCCCGTAAGGAGCCTCGCCATGGCATTCTGCACCCGCTGGAGTTTCTGGGTCAGCTTCAAGGGCAGCCCCGCCTAGAGCAAGTTACAATAATCAAGCCTGGAGGTGACCTTCGCATGGATCACAGTGGCCAGATCAGGGTGAGAAAGGTAAGGCGCTGGCACTAATTGAGCTCCTGCAGGAGATGGGAGTTGGCCCCCCAACCCCATGTCATCCTGACCCAGCCAGGGGACCTCTGTCTTCGAATGATTTAACTTCAACCGGCTCCCACACAGCCATCCAGTCACAGCTTCCAAGCATCTGGTCAGTGTGTTCGGGGCCAAGTCAGGATGGCCATCCATCAACGGATAAAGCTGGGTGTCATCAGCATATCGATGACAACCCAGCCCAAAACTCCAGACAATCTGGGCAAGGGGGTACATAAAGATATTGAAAAGCATTGGGGAAAGGATTGCACCCTGCTGAACTCCACACACCAAGGAGTGCTGCAACAACAACTCCTTCCTTAGCGTCATCCTCTGTCCCTGACCTGAGATAAAGGAGTGCAGCCATTGGTACAGCACAAATTTGTATGCATAAATTTCAGCTGCAGCAAAGCTAGACTTGCTTTGGTGTCAAGAGGAGACCAGAGCCCTCATCCCAAGTACCTTGCAGGGAGCTCTGCACACATGAGATAGTACTCAACAAGGCTTGGAAGGGAACAGAGCTTGAGTGGCAGTGAGCTCTAGACAGCAGGACAGGGGCAGGCTCTTCAGTACCTTGGCAAGCTCCCAGGGAAAGTAGATATTGTTTCAACAATCATCAGAGCCCAACTGGACTCTTAAGACAAAGTTGGGGAACCTGTTGCCCCCCAGAAGTTCTTGGGCTCCAGCTCCCATCTTTTCTGAACTTTAGGCCATGTTGGCTTGGCCTGATGCAACAACTGGAAGGTCACAGGTTACCCAACCCTGTCTTTTGCAATGATTCTCCCCTGATGACCTGTGAAGTCTTGAGTCATCACCCACCATGGAAAGGTGGCATTGCCAGGGAGTCTCCTGGCATATCATCTCACCCAGGAGCTGATGTGGGAGTAAGAAGCCTTGGGTTGTGAACAACATGTCAGAGCAGCAGATTCAAATTCCTCACATGAGTAGTATGAGATTCTGACTTCAAGGTCCAGGTTCAGTTTCAAGTCTTCTCCTTCAGAATTGCATCCCCTTAGAGTGGGGCAATGGGCGGATCTGGGGAATGTAAGCTCCTTGAAGCAGACTATTACTGACCCACAAGTGGGCAGGGAGAGCTTTGCCTTGGAGTCACCATGGCAAGGCGTCTAAGGACTGGGACATGATACATGCACAGTACAGCTCATCAGATTTTTTATATATAAAAAACCCTATTAACTAAAAGTGCCCATGCTGTTATAACATAAGGAGGATGCATCCTGCCCCACCCAACTTAAAAATGAACATCAATTAAGAGTGAAATGCCTGAATGAATAGGAATGTGTTGCGAATGGCTGAAATGTTCTCCCAATGTTTTATGGCTTTTGCCATTTCTGATGCCAAATATCTATGCCATGCATAATTGTTTCTTGTTAATGGTTCTCTACAGGTGTTAATACTATTAGCCCAGCAATGCTGAGTAAATTATCACCAATCTGCTACTGTAAAAGGTGTGCCTATTTAACACATATTTAAGTTCTACAATTGTTGACTGTAATTTTTGCATCCTGTTGCCTTTCAACTCCCACCTGACCCCTTTCTCCTTTCGATACCTGCCAACAACCGGTAAGTTTTCTTTTCATACAATTGACATAGTGGGCTTGATTCCATGAAAGCTTAGGACCACAATAAATAAACGTGTTAGTCTTTAAAATGCCACAAGACACTTGTTTGTTTCTGAGATATACATGGGCCACAGATTTTGCATACTCCCCCCCTCCCCATTTGCAAACTTAAGCGTACAAAGTTTAACCCTCAGTTAACAGGACCCTCAGCCCTGTGAATCTACTGCCCATGGGGACCTTGAATGTAAGTCCTTAGAGGCCTGTTATTCAACTTCATGCAAAAATAAACTACATAATATACACATACAGTGGTACCTCGGGTTACATATGCTTCAGGTTACATACGCTTCAGGTTACAGACTCCACTAACCCAGAAATAGTACCTCAGGTTAAGATCTTTGCTTCAGGATGAGAACAGAAATTGTGCAGCGGTGGCGCGGTGGCAGCAGGAGGCCCCATTAGCTAAAGTGGTGCTTCAGGTTAAGAACAGTTTCAGGTTAAGAATGGACCTCAGGAATGAATTAAGTACTTAACCCGAGGTTCCACTGTACAGTCTTTATGGTTGGGCTTTATTCTGAGCACAGTATTGGAACATATATTTCTGATCTCCCTGGCATGTTAAAGTATTTCACCAGCTACTGATTATATCTCCTTGCATTTTCATACTTGTTTTGTAAGCTGCCATGAGCATTTTAATAGAAAGGTAGGGTAGAATATTTTAAAACAATAAATACATAAGCAAATGCTCTTGGCATATCTTTTTTATTTATTTTGGGGACAGAGTATGAAAAATCCAGTCTGAAACTCCACCTCCCTAACACCCTAATACCTGATTATTATTACCATTATTGTGCAAAAGTTAAGTTTTTAGTTCCTGATCTGCAGATTGGAAGTCCTCCACTCCAGTCTAGGGAAAACACTGATGAAAGGTGACTGCACAGAGCAAAACAAACAAATGAGATAAAGAGCAGCTTCAACAAGGCAGTGATGGATAGGGGGTGCCTTCCACCTTGCCCAAAGCAGAACAGTACAATCAGCATTGCAGCAGACAGGAGAAAAGAAGAAACCTTGCATTTGATGGAAAACCCTTGGGTCTGAGCACAACCCGGGTCCCATCTTTGACAAGCACCAGTTTGGGGAGCAAACTGGGTTCAACAGTGCTGGTTATATTTACGGGGTTGCCTGGTGACTTCTCACTTTAAGGTGCAATCCTATACTGAGTTGAATTTCTGAACCTGGGAAATTAAGAGATTGTATATCCCAGCCTTGAAATCAGTACCTGGAAGGAAGACCCACTGAACTCAACAAGTCTGATTTACGAGTCGATGGATATAGGATTGCATTCTCGGTGTCTCAGGGCGTCTCCAGACTGCCATCATTTTGTGGGAGGGATTCATCTACTTACCAGAACTTTAGGTTTGTGTATTGTAAAGTGAAATTTTAAAGGGAACCAGGCAGAGGGTCTTCTCGGTAGTGGCGCCCACCCTATGGAATGCCCTCCCATCAGATGTCAAGGAAATAAACAAATATCTGATGTTTAGAAGACCTCTGAAGGCAGCCCTGTTTAGGGAAGCTTTTAATGTTTGATGTTTTATTGTGTTTTTAATATTCTGTTGGGAGCCGCCCAGAGTGGCTGGGGAAACCCAGCCAGGTGGGTGAGGTAATAATAATAATAATAATAATAATAATAATAATAATAATAGGGCTCTGTTGCCCCAGTGCAACAAATCAGCTCTGAAAAAGAATTGGACTTTTTATGGTTTGGAAAGTGATGGGCGATGCCTGGGAAAGCGTGGGGTGAAGGAAAGACTTGTAAACATCTTGCAAGCAGATCAGGATGGTCGTGCAAGTGCTCCACAAACAAATCAGAACAAACATTCAATAAAGACTGGATGTGATTGAACCTTTGTAAAAGCAAAGCAGGATGAATGCTCAATAAACAAGTCATCTGGAGGAGCCCTCAGTTGTGGGATACAGCCAGAGGTTTTCTCTACCCAGGTTTTGGCCCAGATGCCCTCCTGGGCTCCAGACATGGCTACAAGTAGGGACAATCCACTCAAAGTCTGATCTGCAAATGTCTCACAGTTCCTAGATTATTTGAATTCTCTAAATCTCCATGGGGCATGTGCAAAATGAACCTCAGCTTCATAGCAGGTCTGATCTGGTTGTCTCTAGGCAATGTTGTGAATTACAGTGGTACCTCGGGTTAAGTACTTAATTTGTTCCGGAGGTCCGTTCTTAACTGAAGCTGTTCTTAACCTGAAGCACCACTTTAGCTAATGGGGCCCCCTGCTGCTGCTGCGCCGCCGGAGCACGATTTCTGTTCTCATCCTGAAGCAAAGTTCTTAACCCGAGGTACTATTTCTGGGTTAGCGGAGTCTGTAACCTGAAGCATATGTAACCCGAGGTACCACTGTAATAAAACAATGGTGTGTGTTTTTAATCTCACCCTTTCTCCCAACAGTTCAATGTGGGACATACGGTCTTCTCCTGTTTCCTCACAACATCCTTGTGCTATAGTAGGTTAGGCTAATAGAGAATACCTGAACCAAGACCAGCCTGTTAACTTTTCAGATGATCAAGGATTTGAACCTGGCCCACCCCCTAAAAGGTGTACATTTTCTGTCCCAGTAAGGAATAAACAGCCAACAGTTTTTCTGTAAATACCTGAATAAGATTCTGCCTTCTCTGATGCACACATGCTACTGCATTGATTTTACACATAAGCAAGGTGTGCCAAGCCTTCTGAATCCAGCCCCTCAGCAAAGGTGTTTTTTCCTCCCTTCTTGGCCACTGCCTTTCCATGAATACATTTGCTACACAACAATATGTTTCTCAGTAACTCCCTGATCTCCTTTCACCAAAATGCAGTGCGACACCAGCACATAAATGTGTCCCTATTGTCAGCTGTGAAATGATGGCACCAGTGGAGCCACTCATTGTGACATGCTGCACTGTGCAGATCTGGGATCGAGTTGTACATCTTGATTTGTGCAAGTGCATGTGCGCAGTGCTGTATGCATGGAATTAGCACCTTTGGGGACAGAGGCTGGGCTGGGCTGCCTTTTGGTGATGACTTCTGAGGCTTTGAGTGACTTCTGTTTAGCCCCATACAGATTCCGGAGAACTTGAGACATTTGCTGCTTTGCTGCATTATAATGTGCAATTATTAGCTGACATGGAACATGGAACTTATGGCCACTCATGCATGCACAGCTGATTTGAGCCGGGACTAACTTGCTATGTTCTGGACAGCAGTGGGAAAGTGTTATGATGCTCTGACAACAAGGCACCAGTGGCTTCACAGGGTGGGGGACTCCTTGGTTGTGGCTGCTACTGCTTTTAACTTTAACAAGGGACCCATTGAGCCAGTGAATTTGCTCCTATTGCCAACTCCCTTTACCAGATAGTAATAATCCAGATCTTCTCATGTCTCAGACTGTCTTCCTTTCACATTGACACAAGAGGGGGAAAATACATCTCCCCCACCCCTCCACCCAGCTTATGATTAATGATGTTAATTAGGCAAGCTTTATACCTCTCTTTGTTCACACCATTCCCCAAACTGACACAGCCCAGAACATTAAAACACAAACTTCATAATCATGGCAAAAAATAAAAGAAAATAAACAGAATATTCAGATGGGCCCAGAGTACAATTAAAAAGAATGCTGTTGCCACGAAATGCCCCTCTGCTCCCATTTTGACTGAGCCAAGAGGCAAACAGTGCCTTGTGTTTGCTAACAAAGTGTATCGCTTCATGCTTCTCCATTCCCCGCCAAGCATTAGGAAAGTCTGTGGTCAGCTTTTTGTGGTCAGCTTTTTGTGAGTACAGGAGTTGTATGGGTCCCAATGCAGCGCAGTTAAGGGCAATTAACGCCAATAGTTCAGTGGGCTTAAGTGTGCTTAACTTTCTGAATTGGATTGTGGTCATGGAAGGTTCCTAATGCCTGAGAGGCAGTGTGGTGCAGTGGTGAGAGAGTAGGACTCGGACTTGGGAGACCAGGGTTCAAATCCCCACTCAGCCATGAAGCTTGCTGGGTGATCTTGGGCCAGGATTGCAGCCTAACTTACCTCACAGGATTGTTGTGAGGATGAAATAGGAAGGAGAACAATGTGTAGCGCCTTCCCTTCCTTTGAGGAAAGAAGGAAGGGCGAGGGAAGGGGAGGGGGGAGTTGAGCAGGCGCGCTATTTGCAGGTTGAGCAGGCAGCGAAGCTCCTCCAGAGAGGGAGAAACAGTCTTCAAATAGTCCCCAAACGTGGCAGCAGGTAGGGATGGGGGAGAATTCAGTTAACCTCCAACGGTGAACCTGCTTAATTCACAATTTCTGAAGCAGTAAGTGAACTGAAATACAGCTGGCTTTGGAAATCTGCACTTCTCTAAATTTTGCAGTGGTTTTCCAGCTGGGCCATGTGTACAAAATGCATATACTGGGGTAAAGCATACATAAGAATGCATACACTGGTGAAAATAACTTACAAAAATGCATAATATTGCATTGCAAAAATGTCTAAATTAGGCAAAATTACATACAGAAATGTGTGCTTTAGGATAAATTTACTCTAAAATACTGATGATTTTTTACAAGGAATTTTTAAAAAAGAAAATTTGATTACTGATATGTAAATGAAGAGAAATGAACTGATGGCCGGAAAAAATGAGACACTAAGAGAAACCAATGTGGACAGATTTGCCCTCTCCAGCAGCAGTTTCCCCAACCTCTCCAAGGCTGCTGCTTGGCAGGCAGCTCAAAACATCCAGAATTCTTTTCTTTCTCTGGTTGAATTCAAACTGCCTCTCTCTCCCCCCCCCCAGCTGGGAATGCACATACCTGTTCAGGTGGACCCACACACCTGCACCTGCAGCCATGACAACGGCCCCTTCCATGGGGTTCCCAGGCTCCAGCAATGTCAGGTGCAAGTCAATGCTTAGTAAACAAGCATCTTCAGCTCTTCAGGTAGAACAAAAGCCTAGGGAGATGGTCCTATCCTCACTTGGCATGGTTAGGTAGATTTGAAGTCTCTGGTGCTAGATCTCTCCCAATGTAGGCAAGCACACACCAGGAGGTGGGCGGAGGAAGAGCCACTGCCTTCGCAGGAGTCCTTGTGCTGGCTTCCGCTAATAGAACCACAAAGCTGAATCCAGACCATGCTCCCTATACAAGCTCAAAACTAACACCATCAAACTGTGTTATCTGTTTAGCTGTTTCACTCTGGAGTCTCCCTTTCACTGTTGGAGAAAGTTGCCACAATAAATGCACCAATCTTAAAGGTGCCACAATATTCTTCATATGTAGTAGAAAGTTGTGTGCAATGTAGCTTATTGTGCTAGAGTAATAATGTTTCTGAAAACGGAATTTGACGTATTTCCCACCCATATGAGAACACCAAGACAAGGGCCCCGTCCTCCTCTGCCTATCATTATCCTGGTTAAGGACACAGGAAGCTGCCTGGTGCTAAGTCAGACCATTTAGATCAGGTGTGGGGAGCCTTGGGCCTCTCAGATGCTGCTGGACCACATATCTCACCATCCCTGGCCATTGGCCTGCTTGCTGGGTCTGACGGCAGCCGTAGTTCAGCAACATCTGCAGGGCCAAAGGTTCCTTGCGCTGGATCTCGGTGGCACTGTGGGGAAGAGCTCCCCAGGGTTTTGGAGAGGTGTCTTTGCCCCCCTACCTGGGGACTGAACTGGGGACTTCCTCTGTGAAAAGCCTGTGCTCTGTCATGGATCCACAGCTCTTCCCTAACCAGCCTCTCTTCATGAAAGGAGTGCAGCTCCACAAACCATTTGTTTTTAAAAGGCTTTCTTTGCAAGGCGAGGGAAATGTTTTAGGGGGAGAGATAAGCTGACAGCTGCAGCTGGTTGCGGGGGAAGGAGAAGCCTGTTGCTGCAGAGATGAAATGTTAAGAAAGAAGATGGATGTTGTTCTCCGGTCCTGCACTTCCAAAGCTTTGGGTGCCTCTGACTCCCCCCTGCCCTGCCCCCCGCCTTCAAGTCCACCCGGCCTCCCTGCTCTGCTCACAACAATCCTGGCCACTGCCTCTGGGCACCTGCCCCGTAAATCCTGATTCAGAAGGGGAGGAAATGTGCTTGCCTGGCCCCATGATAAAGTGATTGCAGCTCCTCCATCCTGGACGCCCTTGCTTGGCTTTGAAGTCTGTTTTCATGGCATGGCAGGCAGAGGCGGGGGAAGCTGAGGAGCTGTCAGGAAGGACCTGAATGGCGGCCTCTGCTGCCAAGGAGCCTCCTCCCTTCCCGCCTGTCCCATGTGGAGATGATTTGCTCATCCAGGGTGAACTTGGCTCGAACCTGGTTCATCCTGGCTAGCGCATGAGCAGCGCAGGGAAACGTCTTGTGGATGAATATATTTGTGTGTGCGCGCACACACACACCCCACACCAAAAACTGGTATCCAAGCCAAGAGCTGTGAGAGACTATAATAGCTCAGAGGTAGAGCACATGCTCTGAGTGCAGAAGAGCCCAGGCATATCTCTAGTTAGAATGACCAGTGAGCAGATGGAGGAAAAAGACATCTCTAGGCCTGAAAGGCCAGAGAGCAGCTTGCAAATGCAAGCATACACAGTTCTGCAATTCCACTTACCAAGCAAGAGGGAGAAAGTAGTTATAGAATGACTGGATTTTCCACATGATGGAATCATTGTTTCCCCCTGTGGAGTAAAGCAGCACCGCACACAACATATTCTTCACTTCACAATTTGTATCCAAATTCAAGTCAATCCACAAGAAAAGCAACATAAGGCCACCCCCCCAATAATCTATAGGCATCACCCAATTGGTGTGATATCTAGAATAAGTTTTTTATGAGAGACATATCTAGCAGTGCATAGCACACAAAAGCTCTCTCCTGGAAACAGACACTGGAGCCCCAGTACCTGATCCTGCACATGCCTTGTCCCATAGCATACTCGGCTCTGGTCATTGGCATGAGCACTAGGAATCTCTTCCAGGGGCAGAAGGAGGGAGCAGGTGCACCAAATCCCTCTTGTTCCCCCCCAAGCAGATGATCAGCATGATAAGTTGAGGGAAATGGCAAGTCATGGGAGGACGTGACGGAGGTCTGCACAATTATGCATGGCGTAGGGAAAGCAGACAGCAACTTCTTCCCCCTCATAACACCAGCCATACAATGCAGCTGGTTGGCAGAAAACCCAGGACAGACAAAGGGAAACACTTCTTTACAGGGGACATATTTAAACCATGGAACGCACTGCCTCAAGATGTGATGATGACAGCAGTAGCAGCTGGAGGGCCTCTGCCACCATACTCAGCACCTCCAACCTCCCTCTTGGTAAATTGGGAAGCTGGGACAGCAACAGAACCACACTAGTGCCTCCCCACTGACAGCCACCAGTTTAGGTAGAGATGGTGTCAAAGGTAATTTGACGAATTCACTGAGGAGAGAGGGCTATTAGTCATGGTGCTGATACGCCACACACCCGCCAGGATTGGAGCCCTCTGGAAAGAGGGCTGTTGCCCTCCTGTCCTGTTGTGGGCTCCCCAGAGGAATCTGCTTGCGCAAGACTTGGACGATGAAGGTGGCACCCAGTTCCCTGCAGCCCAAAGGGTCCCCAGGCAACACCAGAAAGGTGGCAGTGGCAAGGCAAAGCACAGACGGCTGGGAAGCACTGAGTGAGTCAGTAAAGTGAGATGAACGCCGCAACCCCAGAGTCGTTCGCGACTGGACCTAACGGTCAGGAGTACCTTTACCTTTAACAGCAAAATGCACTAAAGAGAACACAACCTTTAATACGAACAAAGAGCAGCATTCATAGGTGGAGGAGAAGAAGGGAAAATTCTGTTGCACAAGCAACAGAATTTGCACAAGTATAGGATACAACCCACAGTTTGAGGGCCAGTTCACACAACTCCTTCTAACATAGAAGGCTCAAGGCAAATTGGCTTTTGCTGTAGATTTTGGCACATCAAATTTGCTTGGTTGAATATGGTAACATAACCTATGCCCACTGCTTTTCTTGGAGGGGAAAAAGGTGCCAGTACTCACCATGAAGTTGTTACCGTAAGTGCCACATTTGTAATATTTTGGGGGGGGGGGAGGTGCTGGTACAGCATACCCTTGAGTCCCCCCAGAAAACAGCACTGCCTTTGCTTCCTTAACCATGTCCTCACTGGACATTTTCCCTAACAATTTTTGTTAAGAATGCAATGAGCCACATTACAGTCACTTGCCGTACCACTGAGAAATATCAGTTCAATAATCTGAACGTTCCTAGAAACCCAACTTCAATTTAATGCAGTACATTTCTTTAAGGTTGTTGTATGAATCAGTGGAGGGGACAAGAGAATCACGTATTAGCTTGGGAAAGACTACTGGTACCTATGAATCCTAGGGGGATCAGCAATGGCAATTCCATACTAGACAAAGTTAATGTGCAAATCCAGGTCCAGGTTCCTTCAAAAGTCTCTCTTTAGCAGCCTAAACCTTGTTATCGCCTTTGTTGCTTCCGCACCCAATCTGTCTACATCTTTCTTAAAGTGTGCAGCCCAAGACACTAGTCAGTCTGGAGCTTGAATGAAACACCCCCAGAACATCCCCTGCATTTTCTTTCATCAACATCACAGACTTGTGTTCGATTTATGACCCATTACAACTCCCAACTCCTTTCCTGCAAAGGCTACTTTAAACAGGGAGGCAGCCCAAGCCCTGTTCATTGCTTGCTTATAGGTCTCTCTCTCTCTCTCTCTCTCTCTCTCTCTCTCTCTCTCTCTCTCTCGACCTCTGGCAATGCATCACTAGGAAATGGGCAAATGCTGGTATTTTTATTACTCCCGTCCAGCTCTGCTGACAAAGCTTTGCGTCAGTGGCTGGGGAGGAGGTTGTTCTCTCTTTCTCTCTCTTCAGAAGAAAGAGATAAGATTTGGACCGTTAAGGGGAAACTTTTCAAGGAGACTGCCAAGACTCGGAAAGCTGTCCTGAATAATGTTACATGATGTCTTCCCAAAAACTTCCCCAAAGTCTCGTGTGCACTATGTCTACATTTCCGTTCCCAGCAGGGCCTGCTGCCAAGGAGGACCTCAGCTCTTCCCCTTTCAAAACAACTGCTATTGCCCCCTTCAGAAGGCTCTTCTGCACCTTTCAGCTTCAGTGAGCACATGCTATGGGTTGAATCCGTGGTCTTGTTGGAACTTCCCTGCAGTGGAGTGTTCATATGTGAAACCACGGCCATTCATGGCACTCCAAGGTCATTACTGCACAAAACACAGGCTGTGGAGCAGGGGGCAGGGAGCCTGTGGCCTTCCAGAAGTTCATAATATTGTGGAGTTGGAAGGTACCCCAAGGGTCATCTAGTCTAACCCCCTGCAATGCAGGAACCTCAACTAAAGTATCCATGACAGATGACCATCCAACTGCTGCTTAAACACCTCCAATGAAGGAGAGTCCACCACATCCCAAGGGAATCCATTCCACTGTTGAACCACTCTTATGATCAGAAAATTATTCCTGATGTTTAGTTGGAATCTCCTTTCTTGTAGCTTGAATCCATTGGTTTGGGTTCTACCCTACAGAAAACAAGCTTGCTCCATCTTCCACATGATAGCCCTTTAGATATTGGAAGATGGCTCTCATATCTCCTCTCTGTCTCCTCTTATCCAGGCTAAACATACTCAGCGCCCTCAACCATTCTTCGTAAGGCTTGGTTTCCAGACCTCGATCCTCTGCACACATTCCAGCTTCTCAATATTCCAGGTGTGGTCTGACGAAGGCAGAATAGAGAGGTTCTGTCAGAGGCAGGTGCCAGGGCCAGGTAAGTAATGACTCACAAGGTGCCAGCGAAGTTAACTCCTGATTCAAAGAAACAAAAGAGCTCAGGCCCATTGAGCCCAGTGACTCTCCACAGTAGGTCTTGCCCCAGTGATGCAGTTGTGAGGACTGAGGGTCTCCTCCTTCCCACAGTTCCCTAACTCTCCCACCCCCAGGTCCTTTGTCTTGTCTCTCTTTGCTCCATCCTCTTCATGTTCTGGGAGATTGGGGGGGAGGGGAGCTGGTTACAGCAGGAGGGGGACACCCCCTGGTTTCTTCAGCCTTAAGCAGGTCAGGACCACAGTACCTCAAGGACTGAATCTCCCCACATGAACTGACCATATGAGACTGTTCTTTGTATGCCTCTTCCGTGAGAGGTCCAGAAGGCAGCAAGATGAGAGCAGGTCTTAGTGCTGTGGCTCCCCACTTGTGGAATGGCTCCTTTGCTACACATCTTTAGATGCCAGGCAAAGACGTTCCTCTTCTCTCAGGCCTTTGGCTAATAAAACAATCATGGCCTTTTAAACTGGGGGCGGGGGAGTGAGGGTCTTTCTTTGTAACTATGTTATGTATTTTTGTGTTTTTATATTGTAAACTGCCCTATGATCCTTGGATGAAGGGCACATTAAATCAATCAATCAATCAATCAATCAATCAATCAATCAATAGCTACCACTCCCAGTTTGGTGTCATCTGCAAATGCAATGAGGACCCCCTCAATTCCTTCATCCAAGCCATTTTTAAACATGTTGAACAACAACAGGCCCAGGACAGAGCCCTGTGGCACCCCACTCGTCTCTTTTTCCCAGGATGGGCATGTTGGACTCCAACTCCCACATCCCTGACCATTGGCCAGGCTGGCTGAGGAGGTGAGCGCTGGAGTCCAATCCCAATAAAATTGGGATTAAGAGGTTTTCAGGTCGGCTGTGTCCTGTTGGTGAAGTGGTGGTGGAAATGCTTGCGGGTGGGGGTGGGGACTGACAAAAAATGGGAGGTCAAGGAGGGTCAGTTGTGGGGGGGGAGAAATGTCTCTATTTTCATCTAAGGAATGTTGGAGGGCTGGCTTAATTAAATACAGTGGTACCTCGGGTTAAGTACTTAATTCATTCCAGAGGTCCGTTCTTAACCTGAAACTGTTCTTAACTGTTCTTAACCTGAAGCACCACTTTAGCTAATGGGGCCTCCTGTTGCCGCTGCGCTGCCAGAGCACGATTTCTGTTCTCTTCCTGAAGCAAAGTTCTTAACCTGAAGCACTATTTCTGGGTTAGCGGAGTCTGTAACCTGAAGCGTATGTAACCCGAGGTACCACTGTACTTGAATTGTGGGCCCATGTGGCCATGCCGCATTTGTGGCATCACCAGTAGCCATGGGGACAGGTGCTGACATCATCATAACACAGCTGAAAGGGTCAGAGACATTCTCAGGTCTACTGGTGGCAATCTGCCTGGGTAGCCTGCATATAGCACTCAGCTAGAGTGTGCACCTTCTACAACTGCCCCACCCCTCCAAAACATCCCCCCAAGAGGGTGACTAGGCTTGGAAACTGCCTCCCATTGGCTTACGGGCCAGAGGTTCCTCACCCCTGCTCTACGCTGTAAAGGAGATGAATTTCCCACACTTGCTGTGCTTTGGATGAGTTCCTGGGACACCAGGAAAAGATGGAAGAGGCATTCCTCGGAAGCAGGTGAGTAGCCCTTTCTCTATGACTGATAATTATCTGTTTGGGGCTGCCAGATGGAAATCCAGAGACTTTGCCTATCAGCTCAAGAGGTCTCGTCAGACCCATTAAGCAACATACCAACCACACCATGTAGTTTGCAGAATACTCCAGCCAGTCCTTATAGGATAATAGCAGAGAGAAGGGGAAGGACACCTAGGAGGCATCCAGCCTTGAGCAGAGGATTCATGAGGGTTGACCTGCTGGAGCTCGAATATTTGCTCTTTAGTTTGTACATAATCAATGGATCGAAGAGAAAAACCAAACTGCCACAGCTTCTCTGGATTAGTCTTGCCCCCATCTCCTTTTAGTCTGTCTCCCCTGCCTCCTGATTGTGAGGCTTCCCTGAAGTCATCCTTCTCACAGCAGCCAAAGGAGCCGTCAACAGAAGTGCGGATGGCATAAATCAGCAGGAGAAGCTGTGGCTGCCAACCCCCGGCAGAACTGGATTCCCAGATTTGTTTCAATGATACTCCATTGTTTCCCCCCTCCCTCCCTGGTCGTGGTTGCATCTGGGAAATGACAAAGATGGGCTGCCAATTTCCTGTTAAATAATGTTAAATATTCCTGTTAAATAATGAAAATAATAGTCTGGAAAGACCCTCAAACAAAGCTAACAAACATAAAGGGGGTGCACAGCAATGTGTGAGTGTTTATCAGGCCTTCCAGGGGTCCTCGGTGCATTTCACGGCATCCCTGTCACACTTGATGCAAGCTACTACTTAACATTCTTCCAATGTGCTTAATAGAGAGGTAAAGAGGTCAGCTCTCTCCAATGGCTGCTTGCATCTCTATCCGCATGAGCCTCCTCTCCCACTATGGCCTGTAAATGTGCAGTTAATCAAGAAACTCTCCATGCGATTTGTTTGTGCTGAAGATGGAATGATCTGTTGCTGTGTGCACAGGCTATGCACCCTCCCCCTCCATTATGTGTTGGGTATGGCAGGGACGGGCATGAGACATCTGTCAACTGAGAGGCCTTTTACTGTGAAGAAGAAAGGAACAAGTATTGGCTGGGTAGGGAGTTTGGTTCTCCAGCCCAGGGATGTATTAAAATAAATGGCAGAGAACGGCCATTGGGATGCATTGCTTTTATTTAATATGTTCCTTTCAACCCATAGGAGTCTGGCACCCCTAAACCTAACGGCTCCGACGGCTATGATTGGAAAATCCATTTATTCATTCCATTGACGGACAGGCACTGACACTTTGGCTGGAGTGAAGCAGTGTTTTAATTTGGTGCCTTTTGCTGTTGTGCTGCTTTTGGCAACGGCTGCTCACACCCGGCAGCTCCCACCTCTCCCAAGTGCACTGGACCACTTCTGAAAGCTGTGTCTCAGTGAAAGACAACCCACTGAAAAGGAGGACTCAGGAAGACAATCTTGCAATTCTTCCTGACTAGCTGCTTTGTGGCCCTGGCTTCAATTCAAGCTAGGACTGCAAGGGGCAACTCAGGAGCTAAGTGCACTCCCGATTCTTCTTTTGACATTTCAGTCACCTGACATTGCAGGATGTCATGTGACTGTCAGGTGGAATGTTCTGCCCCCTTGCCAAAGTTGCCTTCTTCTGAATCTGCCCCTTTGGCCAGATCCAATCCCCCACTCCTGCCTTAAGGTCCAGCTTTCTCTTCCCCCACCACAGTCTGCAGAAGATGTCTGGAGAATTCTTTCTCTTAGTGGTATCCTTATTTATTATTATCATCCCTGATAATATCATTGTTTGTTGTTGATTTTATTTAGATTTTATGTATCTATTTGCTTGATTTGGTCTGTTTTTAACACTTTAGTGTTGGAACTTTATTTTCTACAGGAGTTTAGGATCCTTGGATGGGCAGCTGTCTATAAATGATTTCAGCTCACTGACGCTTAATATTACTCTCCTGTTCCATTCAGTTCTCATGGGCGCAGCTGCAGAGCAACGTAACTGAATAAGGGAAGGGCCTAAGCTCATTGGCAGAGACCAGGGGTTGTGCACAAAACGTCCCAGATTCAACCCTAGACATTTCCGGCTGGAGCTGGAGATTTGTTGCCAGTAAACTAGGGAGATGGAACGATGGTCTGACTCGGTATAAGGCAACTTCCTGTGTTCTAAAATTCTGGTTTTGGTGGGAGAGTTCATGGCAGGTCTTGCTGAGCAAGCTTTGGAGAAGCTCTTGAAGCATAAGGCCCAAAGTATGCACCCTCTCTGAGATACTCCTCTGCAACGGACAGGAGTGTGGAGCTCGCTGGACCAAGAGGCTTTGTTTGGTTTGGTTGCTTTCTGATTTCTGCAGCTGCGATCAAAGCTCGGTGTTGTTGGGAGATCTAACCCTCCCCCTCTAATCCTCCAGCCTTGTATGCTCAGGCCTGACACTTGGTCCAGCAGCAGAAGGTAATGGGTCTGGAGGGCTGGTTAATCATTCCAAAACATGCTAAGCGTGAGCAATCAGCACAGGCTTCCCCCAGCTTATCGCTATTGCTAAAGTGTTGAAGGAAAAGCAACGGGGCAGGGGGAGCTCCCTGCTTCCTGTTAGTTTTTGAAGTTGCTATCTAAAAGTCCTCCATTAGGAATCCATAAAAACAGAGTTTTTGCAAGGCCGTTTGCAAAACGGGTTGGTTTTATTAACTGGTTGGCAAAGGTCTTCCTGCAGGGAATAGGGGAAAGAAATATCAATAATCTTTAATGATTGTAAATGCTCATTGCACTTTACAGATAATGTGAAGGGGGAAGAAAACGAGAGGTCCTTTCTCCAAACAGCACTCAATCTAAACTCAGGGTGGGAGAAGAGATCATGTCCACACCATACATTCAATGCATATTTAAACTACACGGCTTCTCCCCAAGAGTCCTGGCAACTGTAGTTTGTTAAGGGTGCAATAGCCCTGTGGGGGGTGAACTACAATTCCTACAATGCTTTGGGGGGGGGGAATAAGTACTTTAAATGTGCATTGAATATGCGTTAAATGTATAGTGAGAATGGGGCCAGAAAAGGAAGAAGAAGGGAAGGCCAATGTAAAAAGGGAGAGGAAGGGAAGGCAAAGGGTCCTCCCCTTCCTCATTCAGTCCCCACAACGACCCCTTGAGGTGGGTTTTAGTCATATATACGTTGGGCCTGTACATCCTCCCAGTAGCACTAGCTTCCTCTGTACCTGAGATCAATGGTCCTGTTTATTACAGTGTTTTGTTGCTCCTGCCCTGCTGCCTGTGCACAAGGAATTATGGGCCTGGTAATTCTTGAGAGGAAATGTCATACAGTGGTACCTCTGGATACAAATGGGATCTGTTCCGGAGCCCCATTCGCATCCTGAAGCGAACGCAACCCGTGTCTGCACGTGCGCGGGTCGCGATTTGCCACTTCTGCACATGCGCGTGATGTCTTTTCGACTGTCTGCGCATGTGCGAGCGACGAAACCCAGAAGTAACACGTTCCACGGAGCACAACCCGAAAGCGCTCAACCTGAAGCAACTTCAACCTGAGGTATGACTGTATAGGGAAGCACAAGTATTGCTTGTTCTCAAATTCACACTCTTTTTCAAATGTACAAGGTGTACAGCCTCCAACATTCCTCAGATGAAAATAGGGGCATTGCTCACTCCCCGCCAACTGGCCCTTCTGTACCCCCCCTTTTTTGGGTCTTCTCCTGCAGAGCGTTTCCTATCAGAAGAAGGGCAAGGGCCACCACCGCGGCACCAGCAGGACACAGCACACACAGCATCAGCAGCAGCATCATATTATAATAATTTATTATTTATACCCCACCCATCTGGCTGGGTTTCCCCAGTCATTCTGGGTGGCTCCCAACAGAATATAAAAAATACAATAACCCTCCACTGTCCTGAGACAACCCCTTAATCCTGATTATATTTTATTTTATTCTTTGGTAGATTTACAAAAAGAAAACACACACACAGAGAGAAATATATATATATATAGGGGAAGAGTCGATATACAAAGCTTTTAATAATAATAATAATAATAATAATAATAATAATAATAATAGACTCCTTGTGCTCCGCTGTGCTCCGCCTTCCTTCCCTCCCATAAAGGAAAAACAAACAACCCCAGAATTCCTGCTATGAATATTGCTGATTGCTCCACCCGGAGTCTGGGCACCTTAAGCTGTTGCACCGCAGCTGCTGCCTTTCTCCGAGTTGCAGTAGCATCACTCTGGTGCTGACTCATGTTCCAGCATTGCGTCCTGGCAATAATAATTCACCCTACCTATGCAGTGCTACCGCTTAGCTAGCTATCATCAACCCTGTATATATGTAATGAATCCAAGGGTTTGCTGTGCAAACACAGACTCTGTGTGTCTGACATGGAATCATGCTACTTTATCCTTTTCATTTTTGTTAATGAAAGGGGGTGTTTCTGGCTCTCCTGGGCAGGCAGTGAAGCCTGGGGGTGTCTCTTTGCCCTCCTGCCATCCACATGCACATTATTCCCCAGTGTGCCAAACTGTTCCTTAAAAACCATGTTCAAGGCAGCAGAATAAATTATCCAAAAATAAGGTTTTTTAAAAAGCAATTATATTCAATATGCATAACTTATTTTCTGTTTGCAGAATTTAGATTTATTTTGCAGCTGAATACACAGTTGTTCTTTAATCCTGATCTCATAATGGATTTTAGCAACCTGTTCACAGTCAATTCACCTATCACATGGCAATAAGATCATGCCACTGGATAAGAAAAGATTACGTCTCTGAGCCTACATGTGATACAAACTTTAACCACACCATAAAATAGCTGACAAAAGCTCTCCACAATAAATAAACTGATTTGCACCAACAATTCAATGAAACATATTACTTGGCTCTAGATTTCCAGCGCTGAGGTCTTTCACGTCCCCCTTAGATGCCCAGCTCTGGACTATTCTGACCTTCTGTGACATCACAGCAATGTTCATGGCAGCCAATAGGACGACAATGCCTGCCCAGTTCCACTATGACGGTGGATATTTAACTAACTGGTGACTACAGAAATGACCGCCCAGGTAACAAAGTTATTTGGGCCCATCTTTCCCTTGACCATTCCCCACCTCAGCCTGCTCTGCCAAGCCACAGGGGTAGAAATCAAAAGGTGCCAGGCACTTACTTTTCATAGTCATGCTTGCAATACAGCTGCCGGTTGCGACAGTAGCAAGTGCCGGAGAGAGCCTGCAGGCAAGCGGCGCACTTCAAGCAGCCTTCGTGCCACGAACGCTCATTCACCCTCAGGAGGAAGCGGTCGGAGATCGGGGTGTTGCAGCCAGCACAAACCTCCCGCATTTTGGACTCTGAGCCTTGATGGCAGGGAACAACAACAACAATGAATTGCAAAACTCAAAGGTCCTCCTCATCAATGAGAACAGTTTACAAAGAAACCAGGAGGCCTGGTGTGTTGCGGGTCTATGGCGTGACCTGCTGGGATACCCTGCCTGGGGATGCTTTTGCAACAGAACACTCGGGTGGTTCATGTCCCAGGAACTCATTGCTGAAAAGAACCCACAATCTGTACGCAAATGGTGCAACTTGTATAATCGTACTCCCCCCGCCCCCACTATAGTTGGAGCTTATATGTTGCAGTTTGGTTCATACTTGGATTCTGTGACTTTGAAGTCATTCCGTTGTTTCGAACATTCAATACTTCTCAATAGTGGTAACCCAACTGTGGAGTGACCTTCATAGGGACGGTGGTCCAACTCCCTCATCATTAACTTAGGAAAAATATAGAAATATTCATTTTTACCCAGGCAATTGGAGGCTGAAAGATCTGTTCCTGGCAACTCTTAAATTATTAGCTGTGAGAGTAGGTGGTTTTAAAAAACAAAAAAACCCCAGTTTTTGTTTAGTTTTTAAGTGTTGTTTTAAAAGGTTTAATCTGTTTTTAGAATATTGTTTAAAACTGTTTTTAGACATTTTAATTGTACTGTATTCTGTTATTTACATGTTTGCCACCTTTGGGAGGAAGCAAGGAATATAAATTTAGCAAGCAAACAATATTGGAACGTTAATGATTAATTTGTTTAACCTGCCTCATCCCAAAAGCACTCAACAGGTAACAGAGCATTTAAAATATTTTATCCATATAATATGTGTTTTATACTGCTGTCACTACAATGGGAAATATTCCATAGTCCTACATGAAGAAAGTTTTTCATCTACAGTTCTTCTTTCTGTAAAATGGGTATAATACCAATTGCCCTCATAGCTCATTCCACTATTTATAAAATTTTACTTATATTAGTAATCAATCTGATTATTTTTTTGAATCCCAAATATCATTTTTAAGAAGTTTCCCCTTATCCTGAAAACATACATCCCTTCATAGTTTAGAAAACTTTTTAAAAAACCAATCCCAAGAATATAAATAAAAATGTCCTTCTGCTTCTTGAAGCTCAGAGAATTTCCTTGCAGATTCCCCACACTCCATTCTTTACAATGCTCTTGTCACTACTGCGCATCTTTGACCCTGCTTCATCCATTCAGTCAATATCCAGCCCTCTCTACCACCCCGGATACTTTGGCTTAAGCAGGACATACCTCACTTCAAATAGGAGATAACTTTTTAAATGTCTTGCTTGAGTTGATCAGGATTATCTGTGCATCAATCTATGGCAGCCGTTCAAAGACTTCCTAGCATGGACTGCAACAGATAAGGAAGTAAGTGCAGGTGGGTCATAAACACCCTCTCCAGTGTGTTGGACGTGGCTTGGGGCTGAGTCAGTGAGGGAGTCTAAGCTTCTGCCAAGTGCATGTCATCATCTTCAGTGCGGAGGTTGCTGGGTCTTGTTGGCGCACTTCCTTTCCTTTTGGGCTTCCCTGCTTGTATGTGTGAGTGCATGTGTTCGCACTCGACTGATGCTGTGTGCTGCCATCTCGGTGCTGGAGAGGAGCCAGGGCTCTGGAGTAAGCCTTTGCACACAGGTGGCTCCTGCTGGGAGAGAAGCCTGCCTGGAACCCCAGAGAGACTCTGCCTAACCTGCAGTTGCAGTTGTTACTGTTATCATTAATTCCCTTCTAAATTGCAGTTCATCTGAAGACCACAGTATATGACATAATATAAAATGATACAGTAAAATTACAAAAAAACCTTTAAAGCATTACAAAAAAATAACATTAAAATAAAATAAACTGACAGTGGAAAACAGCCTCCAAGATGTTGATGTCTTTGATGTTTCCTTTCCACTGAAATGTATTGAAACTGATTGAGTAATTAATGATGATAGTTTTGGCCATAGTGGATAGCAAGACATATAACAGATTTCAGTGGAATCTGAACTGCAGTGGAACAGAAGCAGTGCTGATTGTGGTGAACATAGGACGGGATGGAAATGGCTGCCTCCTTACATTCCTAGTCTCTTGTTCCACAATTGGATACCACAGTGGGGAAGGTCTGTGCCCCTTGTCATCAGCAGCTGGGCAATGCTGCTGCCAGCGCTACTAGCAGAGCCTCCCTGGCTCATTTTCAAGGCCCAAGGCGGGATGTACTGGGAAAGATGCTCTTTCAAGTGTTTGGGTCCTGTGCTGTATAAGGCTTTGTAGACCAAAATCAAAACCATAGCATATAGACAGCCAGGGCAACTCCCTAAGGGTTGGTGTCACATGGCCCACAGAGCCACGTTTGATACTAGCTGCAGCATCCTGACTGTCTTCAAGGGGCAGAAGGTTGCAATAATCCAGCTGGATGGTTATTAGGGTGGAGATAAGATGTAGTTTATGGAGGAAGTGAGGAGGGACCAGAACACACCAACAGCATAGGATCTGCTCCCTCCCTTCATAGAATCATAGAATTGCAGAGTTGGAAGGGACTCTGGGGGTCATCTGGTCCAACCCCCTGCAATGCAGGAATCTCAAAGCATTCATGGCAGGTAGCCATCCAACCTCTGCTTAAAAACCTCCAAGGAAGGAGAGACCACAACCTCCCAGGGGAGACCATTCCTCGGTCAAACAGCTCCTTCTGCCAGGAAGTTTTTCCAAATGTTTAATCTCCTTTCTTGTAGCTTGAAGCCATTAGTTCAAGTCCTACCCTCCAGAGCAGGAGAAAACAAGCATATTCTGTCTCCCATGTCACACCCCTTAAGATATTTGAAGATGGCTATCACATCTACTCTCAGTCTCCTCTTTTCCAGGCTATAATTTAAATGTATCTTTTTTAAAAAATAAAAATTAAGCCTTGAAAAAACCCTTACCAGGTTAAAAAGAGGGGATTTCAAATTCAGATGAAAACTTCATGGTTATTTTATCTAGGAAAGCAAACTTAACAATGTAATTCTACACATGTCTACTCAGACATTAGCTCCATTGAGCTGAATGGGACTTACTCTCAGGTAAGTGATTGTAGGATTGCAATTTTGGTCTGCTTAAACACTGAGACATGCATGTTTTCTAAGAAGGGCACACTCAGTATAGTGTGATTTGCTGAAATTTTGAAAGATATTTAAGGGTTAACATAGCACCAGAATACATAAAATATGACAAATAAGTTGGTCTGAACATATGATAGATTTATCCAAAGATTGGTGACTGTTGTAATCCCATGAATTTTTGGAGCAAAAGGACAAAGTCCTGAATCGCAATGTTCAGCTTAATTTTTTTCTGGTTTGATTGCAGTCTCTTGATAATCTTTTTGCGGCGAGTGGGAGCACCTTTCAAAATTCCCTCTTCTATGCAACTCTTAAAAGTGTGGGGAGCACTGTTTTCCTTTGCATTATATCAGTCCCCGTCTCCATTTCTAGACTTCTGATTTCTCCACACACATCAATTTCATAAAACAATTCAAGTTGCAGTGAATCAAGAGCTTGGGATTCCAGCACAACCCAAGTATTACCACCAGTTATACTAAAAGGGCCTTTACAGGCTCACTTGGGCAGCACTTGCAGCAGATCTCTCTTCCTTGGATTGGCATGCTGAACACAGACACACAATCAGGGCAGGTAGGGGGCCAATGTAATACCTGGGAGCAAGGACTTTTGTTCTCATTCTTCTCATTGCCTTTACACCCACATCTTCCGCCTGCACATGCCCATAATCATACTGAAATTAAAAGTCATAAAGAAATGGAGCTGGTTTGAGCTCAAGAAAACAACCCTCACTTATGCAGCATTATTCCAGTTTATTTAACGGCAAAATGCCAAGGTTTGCTGCTTTAGTGGAAACTCTCTGGCATAATTGTCCCAGAGATGCCATTCCAAAGGTCTCTGTACTCCCTTCCGTGCATTATTTGCTTCAGTTTGTTTGTATGAAAGTTACTGAGAGGGATATATTTTCCCCCAGACTTCATCAGTGCTTGCATAGGCAAGCCAAGCTTGCAATATGAGCTGGAGTCCTGTGCACACTTACTCAGGAGTAAGCCCCACTTCAGAGTAAAGATGCATAGGCTGCATGGGGGTAGTTGCCCTCTGCTGTATATTTTGCACATGAGAGTGGAAAGGTCAGCGTTCCTGTACTGTTAAGAATGGGGGATAATAAAGGATGCATGAATTGCATTTTCCCCACAACTCCTCAACATTATAAAAGACCTTGTTATCCAATATAGAACAGAAGCAGTATCTGGCAGGAGAGGTGCTAGGAGATCCTTCTTATTTAGCACAAGATATCAGTCTAAATTGATATCAATGTAAATTGGGGAAGGAGTACGACAAGGCTGTATATTGTCTCCCTGCTTATTTAGGTAACTTTTATGCAGAATTCATCATTAAGATTGCAGGAAGAAATATCAACAACCTCAGATATGCAGATGACACAACCTTGATGGCAGAAAATGAGGAGGAATTAAAGAACCTCTTAATGAGGGTGAAAGAGGAGAGTGCAAAATATGCTCTGCAGCTCAACATAAAAAAAACTAAGATCATGGCCACTGGTCCCATCACCTCCTGGCAAATAGAAGCGGAAGAAATGGAGGCAGTGAGATATTTTACTTTTTTGGGTTCCATGATCACTGCAGATGGCGATAGCCTGCTTCTTGAGAGAAAAGCAATGACAAACCTAGACAGCATCTTAAAAAGCAGAGACATCACCTTGCCGACAAAGGTCCGTATAGTTAAAGCTGTGGTTTTCCCATTAGTGATGTATGGAAGTGAGAGCTGGACCATAAAGAAGGCTGATGGCCGAATAATTGATGCTTTTGAATTATGGTGCTGGAAGAGACTCTTGAGAGTCCCATGGACTGCAAGAAGATCAAACCTATCCATTATGAAGGAAATCAGCCCTGAGTGCTCACTGGAAGGACAGATCCTGAAGCTGAGGCTCCAATACTTTGGCCACCTCATGAGAAGAGAAGACTCCCTGGGAAAGACCCTGATGCTGGGAAAGATGGAGGGCACAAGGAGAAGGGGACGACAGAGGACGAGATGGTTGGACAGTGTTCTCGAAGCTACCAGCATGAGTTTGACCAAACTGCGGGAGGCAGTGGAAGACAGGAGTGTCTGGTGTGCTCTGGTCCATGGGGTCACGAAGAGTCGGACACGACTAAACAACTAAACAACAACAAATCAATGTCAATGCACCACTTTTGTTTTCCAAAGGAATTAGAAGTGCTCCAAAAGTCATGCTATGGTTTTCAGAATGCTGATGTTTCCCCATCCTCAGAATACTTTTAGCCATCATGATTATTGAGAAAAACATTGACACGTGTTGGTTGTGCCAGCAGGAACTTAGGAAACTGTGTAGGACTACGCCATTTGAAATAAGAAAACCCATCTATTGCCTTTAAAAAATCCTGGCTTGTGTAAACTTAGACGTTAATGAGCAGGTTATATCAGGATGTCAGTGATAAACAACCTGTGTTGTTATCCATTATAAACAGAATTACATTCACCACTGGTATTTTATTGTCCTTATGGGTCTAAAAGCGTCATTAAGGTTACACATTTCATTTCTTGACATTCCTTTTTTTGAATTTGTTATAGGCATTGTATTTCTACTGTGGTCATGTGTTTGCTGAGTATTAATTATAATAGTAGATTCTCTCTATATAAGGTGCTATATTCCTCAAGGCAATGAAAAATAATTTCATGAAAACAATTCAAAGGGGCGATAAAACAATGTGTGTGTGTATGTTTGCACAAAACAGTCAACATAATACTGTACATCTAAGGAGAATGCTACATACACTCAAGTTCACTGTCCTGACGTTGCTTTTCAAAAATAACCTTTCTGCATTTTGCATCAGTGAGCTTTAATTCACATTAAGTAGCAGGTTTGCTTCTGGATTAGCAAAGGGCATCCTAGTCTGGGTTGTTGTTGTTCCCTTAACCAGAGTCTAGAGAACCAAGAAAGATTTTCTGAAGCTGATGTTATACTAGGGCCCGTCTAGCACTTACTTGGAGCCTGAGTATCACTGCAGACATTCAGCCAAGACCACTGGATTGTGGGGCATTTGCCCCCCACCTGTGGAGCTGCACACATGCTTCCCTAGATCAGAAACTCACCATAGCCCAGGACGGGCGTGGCCTGCTGGAGACAAGATGGAGCCTCTTCCGTCTTCATCCTCCAGGTCTGGCAAGCATAGGATGGACCTGCCATGGAGGAGGAGAGAGTTAGTCATAAAAGAGAGAGAGAGATAAGGGCAAGGGAGGCTGGCAGGCAGCAGCTGGACTCAAGCAGGATGAAGGAGAACTGGGAATTCTTGCTCTGCATAGATCCAACTTCTGCCTTCTCAAGTGCTTGCCAACAAAGTAACTCCAAAAAGGGCTAGGTACTCTCAGTGTATTTTCTTGGATACTGTTCTAGCTTTGGGAGTGGGGCTGCTATTTTTAATTTTTTCTGGCAGTGGGACGTCTGTGCCTCTGATGGCACACAAGAGTGTTTACAGCTCCCCATGTACGCCATCTCACTATAGGGTTGCCAACTGTTTCAGCGGCTGCTGCTTCTGTGCTATCAGCCATCAATATTAACCGTAGGTAGTATTAATCACTGTGCTCTGAAAAGCATCACCTGCTGACTTCTGCACCTTAAAAGCACAAGAGCAGACCAGCTATGCCCCCCCCCACTCCATCTGTTGGTAGATATGATCACACCCGGGCTTCATCATCTACATTGTCTTCCAGTTCTTTTCTGAATCATAGAATCATAGAGTTGGAAGAGACCACAAGGGCCATCGAGTCCAACCCCCTGAGCCCTCCAATGTTTAAACGAAGCCCTAAGCAAGTTACCTGAAGGATTATCTCTTGCATATACGTACTCAAGACTTTCACCAGAGGCCCTCCTTGAGGTTCCCCTGCCTGGTGGTGTGTGGGCATGGGGACAGGGCCTTTGGGGTGGTGGCACTGATGCACAAATTGATGGTTTTAGATGCTAGGCTTCGTGGACTTCTGGGGTCCTCCTTTGTATTATTTCAGTACATAATTAACATTTATTTTTTTCCCTTACCCCATGCTTTGTAACTGCTCCTATATTCCTGGTATGATTAGGACCCCCCCCCCAATGGTTTGCCAACCCTGATGAAAAATGAATTCTCTCTGAACTTATGCAGTTTCCCATTTTAAACTCACTTAACAGCACCATCTTTTAGACTAAAGGAATAAATTAGAGTTGTGCATATTTACTTGGGAATATACTTCATTTTAGGGACACGGGTGGCGCTGTGGTCTAAACCACAGAGCCTAGGGCTTGCTGATCAGAAGGTCGGCGGTTCAAATCCCCACGACGGGGTGAGCTCCTGTTGTTTGGTCCCAGCTCCTGCCCACCTAGGAGTTTCAAAGCACGTCAAGTGCAAGTAGATAAATAGGTACTTCTCCGGCGGGAAGGTAAATGGCGTTTCTGTGTGCTGCTCTGGTTCGCCAGAAGCGGCTTAGTCATGCTAGCCACATGACCCAGAAGCTGTATGTCGGCTCCCTCGGCCAGTAAAGCGAGATGAGCGCAGCAACCCCAGAGTCGTCTGCAACTGAACCTAATGGTCAGGGGTACCTTTACCTTTACCTTTATACCTCATTTTATTATAGAAAATGATATCCTTAATGGGGGAAAACTAAAAAATATATGTAACCATGTACATACCTGGCCAGCCCCCCCCCCATCTCTGGCTTACAAAAAAGAAAAGAAAAAAGGATGCTATGGCCCCCAAAATCAGCCTCACTGGGCCATGGTATGCTCATGACAGCTTGGATGCTGGTTTCGTGCCTGTTTGCTGCTGCCCCCCCCCCCTGCCATTTGCCACCCTCTGGACTGTGGGCTCTGGATTTCAGCCCAGAGGTCCAGCTCCAGATGTACCACTGCATAGCGGTGCCCCAGTTATAGAATGCCTTCCCCAGAAAGGCTCACCTGGTGCCTCCGTTATGGTCCCGCCCCCCACTCGTGCCTTTTAATATGCCAGTTAATATTTTTTCCCTTGCTGGTTTTTAGACTAGTTTTATACAGTGGTACTTCAGGTTAAGAACTTAATTCGTTCTGGAGATCCGTTCTAAACTGAAACTGTTCTTAACCTGAAGCACCACTTTAGCTAATGGGGCCTCCTGCTGCCGCCGCTGCACGATTTCTGTTCTCATCCTGAAGCAAAGTTCTTAACCCGAGGTACTATTTCTGGGTTAGTGGAGTCTGTAACCTGAAGCGTATGTAACCTGAAGCGTATGTAACCTGAGGTACCACTGTATTGGTTTATATTCTGCTTGCGTTAGTTTTATGCTGGCAATATAGAGATACTGGTTTATTTTTTATTTTTAGTCTGTATTTTTAAAACTTATTTTTAATATTTTGTAAACCACCCAGAGGACTTAGTTGATGGGGAATATAGAAAGGTCAGAAATATACAAACAAATAAAAATACGTCAATAGTCCTTGTAACTTTCCTGTGAATTCTTACCCCCATATTTTTGATTGTGGCTGAGAGATAGTGAATGGCCACTCAAGGAGATTGAGTATACCCACCCACTTGGGAGGAAGTCCCACAGAATAAAGTGGGCCTTACCTCTGAGTAGCTTTGCACATAAATATGTAAGTTTGTGAGTTTATGGCCAAGGGGAGATTTGAGCAATGCACTTGCCAGACTGTTCTAGTTCTTCAGCACATGAAGTTACCCACTGCATCTCCACAAACATTTGCCAGAAAGACTAGTTACATGACTTCTGGGACCCGAGATCTGGCTTTAGCTTCTTAAAACAGATACGTGTTGTGGGTTCATACCTAGAAATGGTTCCTGCTCATGCCAGATGTGTGAATGCTAACTGTGATTCTTCATTAGGGAGAGAAAGGCATTCTGCACAAACTCAGAGGCATTTCCTTCTTTAATAGATGGCCTTAAGCAAGCTAGGGACACGGGTGGCGCTGTGGGTTAAACCACAGAGCCTAGGACTTGCCGATCAGAAGGTCGGCGGTTCGAATCCCCGAGATGGGGTGAGCTCCCATTGCTCAGTCCGCACCCCTGCCAACCTAGCAGTTCGAAAGCATGTCAAAGTGCAAGTAGATAAATAGGTACCCCTCTGTTAGGAAGGTAAACGGCGTTTCCGTGCGCTGCTCTGGTTCGCCAGAAGCAGCTCAGTCATGCTGGCCACATGATCCAGAAGCTGTACGCCAGCTCCCTCGGCCAATAAAGCGAGATGAGCGCCGCAACTCCAGAGTTGGCCATGACTGGACCTAATAGTCCCTTTACCTTTACCTTTACCTTTACCTTTACCTTTACCTTTACCTTTACCTTTACCTTTACCTTTACCAAGCAAGCTACTTTCTCCTAGCCTAAGGTGTGTGTCTGGTGCAATAAATGGTAATATGAGGTTATAATTAGATTATTTGTCAACTTTTCAGACAACCTTTTTAGGTGTGCCAACAGCAGCTTGATCAGCAGGAACTAGCTGGAGATGATTTTCAGAGCAAAAGGAAACATATTACCTGCTCATTTCCACAGACTGAGCTGCTATTAAAAACACAGCTACAGGAGCTAGTTGAAAAGTTGGGAACCCTAATTATTATAATAGCCTACTTTACAGCCTTGGGAATTACTGAGAGTGGGATGCAAAAGCAAATGGTAGGTAAGAGATAAGGGCATAAATCAGGCTTTCTGAGGTAAAACCAAGGAAGTAAAACAGACCTAACAAATGAATTTAGCGTTACACAATATCTTCTTTATCCATGCTCTGGTTCTTCCCTTCCTAACATTACAGCCTCTTCAAAATGTCAGCCACAGCGAATGGCACAGGAATAAGGGCTGCCAAAATGAAAATATTGTTATAGGTGTGTGGGGGGGGGGGCGCGCTAAACCCTAGAAATTAATAAATGCTAATTGGGGTGGCACATAACAATATGAAGCTATTCTAAAAGTGGAATGCTGCTGGGATTTCAGCCTGCCTGAAAATCAGTCCCCTAACCCCACGTGTGAAGGAGCTGAATTTAGTCAGCCATCAGCAGTAAGGGGAAGGTGACACTCTGCACATGCCCAGTGTTTTAAGGCATTCAAAGTGGATTCTATCTGAGGGTTAAGGTCTGGACACCCATGGCCACACCAAAGCCTCTAAGACAAAACTGCTTCCATCTATGACAAATGAAAGTAAGCCAAGGTGAGCCATCAGGCTATAGGAGAGGTTGCCCAGTCAGGCTGGAGTTGTAGGTGAGGATTGCTGGTGTCTCCATTAGAAGCAGAAGATGCACTATGTTGTGAGTGCCAGGCTGTGACTATGTGGATGGATGACTGGGGAAATAAGAGCACAACCATCTGATCTGGTCATAAGGCAAACCTTCCAAAGGGGGGTGGGGGGGGTTTCCTTTCCCTAGATCAGGTTCTCTAGCTTCTGAGAAATGAGGGACATCCCCTGGGTCTCTGTGCTGGGAATGATTGGAAGTTCCTGTGTGACACCTGATGCAGGGAAAGGACCACAGAACCTAACTGGAAGGAGACTGGCCTGAACAGTAAATCACACAGAGATACCGTGGGGCGGCCTTCTCTGTGAGTGGAGCTGCTTACAGGAGTTTCTCCTGATTTGATTAGCTTATTCCTCACTGATGTTCTTAATTCTCATTACTCTCAGGAGTAGTTAATCCCAGCACTCAAGCTGCAAATTCCTGCTCTAAGACTAAGAGCAGGGCATGGGAAACATGGCAGGGTGACGGGCTCCAGATTTTGCCATTGGCATTCCTGCTCGCTGCCTAGTCCCTAGAAATCACTTCCACAATTAAGCAGTGTGCATAGATATCATTGGCAGGGCAATGGGAGAAAAGTTCAGGAGTGCAACTAGTAGCTCTTAACACCCCAATTTAGAGAGATGCTAGAAGTAGGGAATGCCTTAATAGCAGCAGCCAACATGGGAGCCTATAGCTGAGGGGTCAGGAGCCTGTGACCCTTTAGACGCTGTTGCACCAGCAGAACCAAAGGTCAGCGATGATGGGGGCTGGAGTCCAGAAACATCTGGCCAGCCACTGTTTCTCCATCCCGACTTTAAGTCTACTGCATGGAGACAAGAACAAAAGGTCTCTCTCCATTTGCAGTCCAAGTTAAAACAAAACAAAACCCTTTCCCGCCTTTTTTTATCAAATAGGCTTGGTTAGGATTGTGCCCTTAGACTATAATCCTCTGCAGGTTTACTTCTCAGTAAATAAACTTATATCATCAGATTCTGGTGACCAGCTACTTCTACCTGTCATTCAGTACCTGGTAGGGTATCCTACTTTGCTCCTCCTCTGCTTTGGACAGGAAGAAGCAAGAGCTGTGGGGACCAAGGTGTCTCAGGAACAGGCAGAGGAGGAGTTGGAAAACGGATTGGGACACAGAGAACGGGGCGGGTGGGGGCGGGTGTCCGAGGCAGGTACCTTGGTCGTGATGAAAGAAACTGTGATCTAGGGCCGCTCGCCTGCCGCTTCGACCTGTGGGACCCCCGCCTGCCCCCGCCCACCTGTCCGGATCCTGACTCCTTTTTTTCATTTCGAGAGGGAGGAAGCTAGAAGGGGAGGCGGGCGGGGGGGGGGAGGAGTGGGGCGGCCAAGGAAGGCTCTTGCATTCCGCCGACTCGCCGCGATGGCCCGGCGCCTGCCCGGACCAAGCAGAAGAGCCGCGTTTCCACGAGCGTCTCTCCTCCGAGGCGGCGAGGAGTCGAATTCCGAGACTGGCGGCGGCCGAGGCGCTGCTACCCGGGTCTCATCAATGCTCGACTTTGGGGCGCAATTTAATCTCCCCCTCTCTCTTTGGTCCGCCTGTTTTTAAAGTGTATATTATTTGGAAAGGGGCTTGGGAAATTCCACCCTCCCCAGCAAACCCAACCAACAATAATTGGAACAACTCTGTGCTCTATTCGCCCCCCAAAAGGACGGCTGGAGAAGAGAATGGATTCTGTTCCAAGGCTCTTGCGCTAACAGGCGCTTCGGCCAAAGGGAAGCGATGCGAGATCTTGAACATTAATTGTTGCGTTTGTGAGTCTTTAGGAAAACGAGAAGCTTTCCTCTGTTTCCTCTCTCGTCTCCTCTCCAGTTTTTCTGAGGCTGAGGTCATATATATATATATACACGCTTACTTTAAAAGTAACTTCTCCTGAACTCAGTGGGTCTTACTTCTGAGTAGACGTTGACACTAGACAGGTTGCGCCGTACATTTCAATTAGATGGGCATTTTCTGTCATGAATAGGGGGAAATTGCCTCTAGGTTCCTTTTCATTTTGTATTAGCTATCCAGCCCGCTTTATACGTTGTGTTAAGCACCAACTTTTTGAATCCGATGTTTTTTGGGGGTTTTAAAAGTTACTTCTGTGCTTCGACGCGGGTTACACTTTGTAGGTTATTATTTTGAGATGCGGCATTTCAATATTTTTATGTATTTCCTTGAAAGGGCTGACGGTTCTCGTTTATTTTTTTAAAGTAACAGTTCGGATTCGACAACCTTAACTTAAGACATGCTGTGAAAAATATAATGCTTCAAGTGGCACCTTAAAAGACTAATACATTTGTGGGTCTGTCTACGCTACATAAAGCACGTTGTTGTTTTCAAACTGTCCGTGCCCACAATGAACCTAAAGGAAAATACTGATTCCCCCCCCTTGTATATATACATATTTTTCACATTTATAAAATCGCCTTTCAGCAAAGGCTCCAGAGGGGGAGGAAGCAAAAATAAAATAGCTTAGTGCAGTGGTTAGCGTGGTGCATTGAAGCGGGTGCGGAGGTGTGTGATCTGGGTTCAAATCTTCACTGCGCCATGGAGCTCACCGGGTGACTTTGGGACAGTCTCAATCTCTCCGCCTAAGCTATCTCACAGGATTGATGTGATCGCGTGAGGATAAAATGGAGGAGGAGAACCTTGAGTTTCTTGTAAGATACAAATAACTAAATTTCACTTTACAAACATTTATATAGAACACAACAGCAAGCAAAAGATAATTACAATAAATTAAAACTTCATGCAAAATACAGGAACAAGCAAATAAATTAATAATAAGAAAAACAATAATAACAGCTTATTAAATTTATATACCGCTTTTCATTCAAAGATCACATTCAAAACCTTGACCTGTCGACTTTCCTAGGGGCTTGCCAAAATTAATTGACCAATGCACTCTAAAACCATTGTATATTTTTACACCCAGCGGAGTCAAAAGGCATCAATGCATAGCTGTCAACTTTTCCCTTTTTTTTGCGAGGAATCCTATTCGGAATAAGGGAATTTCCCTTAAAAAAGGGGAAAAGTTGACAGCTGTGCATCAGTGGCGGCACTGCTTTAAGCTGCTACACATCCGGATGCTAAATATATTTCTCACAAGGCTGATGGATTTCAATTGCGTCTAACACCGAGGTTATTAAGTTTTAATAAGTCTAACGAGCCGATCATTTACATTTAGTTGCAAGTAAATTCCATTTATCTCAATAGCCGCCTGATGACTTTAAGACTTCCAGAACTCAGATCACACAACAAAACGGTTAACAGGATAAGCATTTGCATGTTTTACCAGATGTAAATCCCATTGGGTTCGGGGTTTACTCGCAGGTAAGTACGTATCAGATCGCTGCGCAGGTCTTCAGAATTGTTCTCCCCAGAGCAGACTCGCACAATGTATTGTTCTGGAATCTGCCTACAAGTTTATCAAGGGAGGGGTGGAGGCCGGAAAGAGTGGGTGGCTTTTAAAAAATCACACTTGACTAGAGTTTACTTACAAGTAAAACAATGTGTTTAGAATTGAGATGTCTCTTGAAAATAAATTCCTTTTCGATCACTGCATCTTCCAGAGACAATATCGATGGGGCTTGAGACATAACATTCCCTATAGAATACTAGGAAATCGTGGCAAACTTTTATCCACATATTGAAGCTACCAATTTTTACGCGCGCGGAGCGTAGGCTTCTCGCTGCAGGAGAATCCTTCTTTTTGCACGTTGGGACGCTATGAAAGCCCGTTGACGCGGACGCTGTGTGAACAATAGGTGATATATGTGAACCCGCCTATGCTTCTTCAAATATGAAATCATAATAGCCAGGCCATTCTCAGTTATTTCAAGGAGATTTTTTAGATTTTTAAAATGCCTCCGGGTCGTGCAGCTAGCTGTGCATAAGCCGAAAAAAGCACCGCCGAGTTCCCTGGGACTTACTCCGAGGCAAGTATGCTTAGGAGCAGGCATAAATTTGGCTGGATCGTGCCCTGATTTTGTTTTTACCAGCACTCTAGAAGGTGCGTCATAAAGGCATAGCAGTATGTATTTTGCATGGTACATAACTTTACTAGGGTCCTATTTGGCGACGCAGCGAGGAAGTCCTAAGTCGAAGCGCACGCAGCGTCCTCAACCTCGAGGAGTTCAGGGTTTGTCTGCGCGATATAAACTGAACTAAGTACACGAGGATGCGCAACTGGTCCTCAACATGCGCCTCAAATCTAAGTTAAAAGAACTATAACCGACATCGCAGGAGCCCGTCCGACAAGGAGCCTGGCGCGCTGCAACTTCCCTGTTTGTCCCGATGCGCATCCAGGGACCGACCAACCCAGGAAGCGAAGGAACGTGGAGAAGCGCCCTGCCATAGAAAATCGGGCACAGGTATGCAAACACGTGCGCGCGCTGCTATACGGTATTTTTCATCGTTTATAATATATCCGATTTCTCTCTCACACCCTTGCGCCAGCAGAACTCTTTGGATGATGACTGAAGGGTCGTAGCGCCAAGTCTCACCTTCCTTACCTAAAGACACGGGCAGCTTAGTAGCCGGTCCGTCAGAACAGTAGCGACACGCAAGCAAGTCACGCAACAACACACACACACACACACACACACACAAACGGTATACTATATATCGAAATGCTTGCGTTATTTGCGAGAATGACTTTAGGACAAATTAATGCATCCAGCGATATAAATAGAAGTCTGCGATTCGTGCCCCTGGAATAATATTTGTCCCGGTTGCAAACAGAAACTCACTGAAAGAGACTTCTGCCAATGCACAGTTGCTCCTCTGACGGTCACATACCGATCTTTGTCACATATATGATATATCGTATGTATATAGACCCCCCACCCCAAGACAGCGCGGTTTTTGCTCTGGCAAGAAGCGTCTGGGAAGTGAGGAGGAGGAGTGCCCTTCGCTAGGACTCTTTAAGCAGTGAAAAGCAAGTCCCATCTCTCTCTCTCTCTCTCTCTCTCTCTCTCTCTCTCTCTCTCTCTCTCTCTCGCCCTCTCGATTTCATTCCCCAAGTAGTCTCGACCTCATGCGGACGGTACTCAGTCCTCCTTCCCCGCAGCTTCTCACACAAATCACCCTCGACGCTTAGCAGACGCTCAGCAGACTGAGTCCACTCCAGCCGACTCCTTTCCGTCCCAAACCAGGGGCACGATCCACCCGAACGGAACCCATTTCCCACGTCCTCGTGCTTTGCCAGACGAGAGGCTGAAGCGCTCGCCTCCCCGACCCCTTGAAACCGACGGGACTTGGGACGCGTCAAGCTATGGGGTAGATGGTGCCCCTTGCTTGGAAGTTGATGCTCACCTGGATGGAAGGCAAACTTAATGTGAAATCCCAACCAAGCCTAAGCGAGCCTAATTCGCTAAATGGACAGGTCGGGAAGGCTGCGTTCCTTGGCGCGCTTCCTCGAGAAAAAGTCCCACTGAAAAGTGCAGGGTTTCCTTCCGAGGAAGCGTGCTTAGGATTGTGCTGCAACTCTCCCCTGCCTCCCCGCGCCCACCCTGCCAAATAGGACGCCCCAAACTCCATAACCGCCGCACAGAAGAAGAGGCCCAAAGGTCCGTCTAGCGCAGCGTCGCAGAGCCCAACCAGGCGCCTCTGGGCAGCTCACCGCGGGCAAGAGCCCAGCGCAAAAGCCCTTTCCTGCTGCTGCCTCCCCCTGCCCCGCCTGCAACTCAGTGAGCGCGGCCTCTGACCCTGGCGACAGCCTATAAGCCATGCTGAATAGCAGCCGACGAGACGCCTCATACTCCACGAATCAGTCCTCTAAAAGCCTCCCGAGCTTGTGCGTGGCTGTCGCCGGACCTTGTGGCGGTGAGTCCCACAGCGAATTCTGCCGGCGCGCGCTTCTCTGCCTGGAGCCTCTTGCCAGTCAGCCGCTTTGGATCACCCCGAGATCCTGCGCTAGGAGAGGAGGCGCGCACGGTTCAACGGGATCCCCTTTCAACGAAAGGTGCAATCTAAAGGGCTCCCTGCCCAGCCTTAAGAAAACTTCCCGTCGATTGAAGGGGTCCCCCCTGGGAGGTGGCGGGGAGAGCCTGTGCACACTCTGGGGTGGGTGAGGACTTAGTTTAGGGGTGGAAGCCAGATCAATCCCCCCCACCGCTCTTCTAAATGAGCAGGCCGGCGACGCGACTCGAACCCTCGCCCCGTTCTTAGGGAAGGATTTCCAAGGCTCTCTCGTAAGGAACCGCTCCAGTGGCGGGGGAGGGGGGGGAGGGAAGCGAGGAACAGCCTGGAGGCGAAACCGCGGGAGATCCTCTCTCTTTCTGCCCCCCCGGCTTTCCGTATTTCGGAGCCCCCACCCGGACGCGAAGCTCTCGATCTCGGCCAAACGCGCGACCTACCCGGTTCCGGCGCTGGTTTCCCTCTCTGCTCGTCCGCTCTGCCTTCGGCTGCGAAGGAGAGGAGGAGAGGGAGGAGGGGGAGGAGGGGAGGGGAAAGATGATGGGGTGGGGGTCCCCCCTATTGTCTAAAGCTTGCAAGGGGGGTGGAAATGAAAGTGAATACTCCAGACACATCCAGGGGCGCGCCAGGAGGGATGTATGGGCGACCTCCACCCACTTGAACCTGCCCCCCCCCCCCGCGCTACTTGTCATTCCTAGGAATCAGGAAGGGAGGGCAGTCCTTCAAAGCCGCCCCTTGCTGCTTCAGGCTGAAGAGCAGTGGACGCTTACTTAGGAGTAAGTCCCTTGGAGAGCAGGGATAAATATTCCCTTTACGGCTGCCCGGTGTGTTTGGAATCAGCAGGCACAGTTTAAGGACTAGGCTTCCATCCTCCTCAGCGGGGACCGTTTCAAACAAGTAAAGACTGTTCTATTATTTTATTGTATTAATTGCATTTGTGTCCCAGCCTTTTCTCCAAGGAGCTCCAGGTGGCACACGTGGTTCTCTGCCTCCTCCTTTAGCCCCCACAACAACCCTGCAAAGTAGGTTAGGCTGAGATGCAGCGCCTGGCCCAAGGTCACTTTGGGAGCCCCCTGGCTGAGTGGGGGTGGTTGCCCCCTTGCCCCCTACAAGGCACATGCCCATTAGTTTAGTATTGTTCTCGCTTTGATATTCTGACAGATGGGGGTATTGTTTTTATGACTAGGAGGAAAACAATACGGTGGAAAATTCTGGTACCTGGAGCTGTGCCTCCTGATCGCACACAGAGTTATTTCCTTTCCTTCGTGGTGCAGTGGTGAAAACATTGGACTAGCACTTGGAAGGCCAGCATTCATCTATGGAACTTGCTGGGTGACCTTGGACTAGTCGCTGCCTCTCAGCCTCACCTACCTCACAAAGTTGTTCTGAGGATAAAAATGAGGAGGAAGAGATTCATGTACACTGATTTGAGTGCCTTGGAGGAAAGGTGGCGCATGAATGTAGTAAATAAATAGATACTCATTACTTTGGCAGACGATGCTTCCTGATACAATGTGTTGCTCCTAAAATAATCTCTGTGTAGGGAAAGAAGCCATATGCATGCACAACTATCCTGCAATGTGCACAGCAACCACAATTGCTCTCCCTCCTGCTTAAAATTGTGGAACTTCTAGGCTGTGGCAGGAAGGAACTCCCTCCCCCTAGAGGGGCGTCCAACATATTTATTGTATCTTTTTTCATATATGCTCTTTACCCTTGACAGTTAAGGTGTTTGTTTTGTGGAAGACACCTTTCTACTGAATCAATTCTGTTCTGTTCCAGTTGGAAGGTTTTGCACTTTTTGGAATTGCAACTGTTTGGTTTTCACGACTGTATAATATATTATAAGCAGCCCCAGGTCAAAGTTGGGAATATTACTTATTTATTTATACTAGGGGCTGCAGCTTTGGTCCACTCTGCTTGCCAGCTTTGCCTACCTGCCAGCCCCTTTGCAAAGCACCCTTCCTCCACACCTGACTAACTCTACTCTACCCCCCCCCAGGAGACGACTAAGAGATCAATTTTGGATCAGGATTTGATAGTTTGGGGGGAAATTCCCCAAAGAGAATATATGGGCCATGCCACCACATGTGCAGTATGGACCCGGGTAAATTACACTCCCACCAAAAAATTATTGAAGTATTATAAATACTTTTGTTTAAACTGACTGGGCAAATAATACCAGTGGTGTGCTACTTTTAAAGCATTTTCTCAGGTCTTAACTTAGAATCAAATGGCAAAGTGTTCTGTCCCCCCCACCCCAAGTTGTTCATTCAGATTCTCTTCTTTTTATGTACTTCCTTTACAAATAAATAACTATAAAATGCTGCTGCCTGTTTAGAGGCATCTTTCTAATTGTTCAAAAGATTTCTGATTGATCAGTCAAACTGCAGTGCTATAAAATTATTCAAATGTCTACCTATGTGCTTGCGCATCCCATTCATCCCCAGGAATACTTGTTTAAATATAATAAAGGAAAGTGCAGACGAGAGATTTACAACATCTGCTTAAAGAAAACCCACTGATAAATTATAGACAATTCACCATATGGGCAGTTGATACATACTAGGATGGGATCGTGGGTGTAGCCAGGATTTTTGTTGGAGGGGGGGAAGAACCTCAGTTTGCTATGTATTTTTATTGATTTTTATTGATGGGGGCAGCAGCCCCCCTGCCCCCTGGCTACGCCCATGGATGGGATAGTGATAGTACCACCGTTTCAGATTTTAATTTTGAGACAAAGTTAACTTTACTTTCAGTGGCTGCCTAAGAACTATAGTGAGGGCCGTGCAAAGGACGATCAGAGGAAGGAGGATTTATTGGCACTGAGAGACCAGATGAAAAGTTCTCAGGACATCAACACATAGTTGTCCTTTTGATAATGTTAACAGTGCTGTGAAAATGACATATTTTGTAAGCATTCGCCCTCTGATTAGACATCCATGGCAGCCTATCAGAAACCTGCTTATCTGAAAAAATGTGTATGTATGTATTTGTATGTATTTTGCTTGTATTTTGTAATAATTATGTTAAATAAAATTTAATTAAAAAATTAAAAAAAGAAAAGAAAACTCAGAACCTGAAGGGTTTGCATTAGGCCATTATGCTCCTTCTTTCAGAGAAAATAAAAGCAAGTGGAAGTATTGACTGGAGTGATTCCTCCCCAGGTACTGAAGTTGCAATCTGACACATGCTTGTCTGGGAGTTTAGTCCAACCTCAGTGGGACTAACATCTCAGCAGACATGCACACGTTGTGACTTTACTATTTGAGCATTAGAAAAGCTAAATAATGAGAGTGGGCAATTGCTACTCGGGAGATGAGTCTAGCAGGCCATTAGGCCTTTCTGCATGGTATCCAGAAGGTGTAAACAAAGAAATCATACATATTTTTTGTCTTTAGCTTAGAAATAGACATGTCCATTGCATCAGTTTTGAATGAAACTGAGGACTCTATAAAGTAGTATTTGGGAGACTCTTGTAACCAGTGCTATTTTTCTAGAAAAAGAAGTACTGGAGCTCACCACGAACTTCTCCCTTGTTCTGTTAGAATGGCAATCGCCCCCACCTGAGAGGTGCTGGAGCTGAGCTCTGGTGAGCTCCAGCTGAAAAAAAGCCCTGCTTTTAAAAATCATTAGCTATGTAATTACTGTATTTGGGAGGGCATTAAGAGAAGGGAGTACATTAGAAAGCAGGGGGTGGGGGTGGCAATCTTATATACGCCTCCCGAAGAGAAGCAAGCTCCACGGTGCTTTCTGGCGCTTCCTCTGCGGCCAGTGTGCCCAGGGTTGATGCCTAACTTGTATATGAAACTACAAGAGCTAAGATACTGGGTCTGAGACTGTATAATAAAACCCGTATTTGTGTTTTTGTAAAATAATGCAATTAATGTAAGACAATCCGATATGATAGTTTTCCTGTTTATGTGCTGTGTCCTTTTAAAAAGTTACCTGGTTTTATTCTCTCTGCTGGAAAAGTTTAGGTTAAAAGTTATTTTATGAAGTTGAATTTTACTATTTACTGTTTGTGTCTCACTCAGAGAACATTATCAGGCAGCCTGATACTAATATAGTAATTACATGCATAATACAAAACTAAAAACATAGAAGCTGTTCAATTAGCCCCTTTGTAAAGGGCTGCATTTGACATGTGTGCTTGATTGACGGGGTAGAATGAATGGCAGGGCTACTTTGAGAGAACGTTGGTGGAGAAAAGAGAGAAATGAACCTGGAACTCTGTGCTTGCTTGAAAGGATGTCAGCAGATAACCAGAGAAAAATATTTTATTCAGGACTAATAACACAAGCTGAAAAACAGCAGTTTTCTAGATTAGAAGGAGATAGCTATGATGAAGACTGGTTTTTAAAATAATAAATAACCCCAAACATTTATTCTTACATGACATTGGGTTAAGCATGTTTCACACCATAATTGTAAAGCACATTTGAAGCACATTCTTTCCCTTAAAGAATTATGGGAACTGTAGTTTGTTAAGCCTTGATGGGAACTGTAACTCTGTGAGGGGTAAACTAAGAGTGCCCATATGAGTAAAATAATGTGCTTCAAATGTGCTTTAAAAGTATAGTGTGCACACAGCCTGCCTCTTTGCATACCCCCGAGCTCACAATTGATCTGACATAACCCCTGGTGTTAAGGGTGAGCAATGAAGGAGCCAAGTTTGCTGATGATCCCAAATACAGTGGTACCTCTGGTTACATACGCTTCAGGTTACAGACTCCGCTAACCCGGAAATAGTACCTCGGGTTAAGATCTTTGCTTCAGGATGAGAACAGAAATCGCGGCAGCGGGAGGCCCCATTAGCGAAAGTGATGCTTCAGGTTAAGAACAGTTTCAGGTTAAGAACGGACCTCCGGAACGAATTAAGTACTTAACCCGAGGTACCACTGTAGTTCAAGGTAGTTGAAAACCAAAAACAGGATTTCAAAGAGCTGCCATTCAATGTAAGCAGATGTAAAAGGGAATGCAATTTTTAAAAGAAATACTGTCGTTTAAATATAAATACAAAGTATCTCACCACCCGGTGATTAGTGGGTCTGTTCTGTCTACAGTCCAGTTGCTGCTAACTTTGGTGGGCAAATTCTTGCTCTCCCTTCCTAGGATTATTTTTCCTTCCAGCTGACTTTGAGCAGACAGCTCTTTCCGACAGTTGTCTGACAGCCTTTCAAGGTAGAGGGCTGTCCTCTGTAAAGTGGGACACACAGGGCCACCCTAGCATGAGCAGGAGTGAAGCATGACACATGGATGGTCTCAGATAATGGGTCACCACATAGCAAACAGGGTGACATCACAATGCTTCACTACTCAGGGCACCTGAGACCAGTCATGTGAGAGAGAGAGCAGAGAGGCTGGGAGGCAAGGTCAAGGCAAAGGTTTGCATTTCCATCTGTAATGTCAAAAAACCACTTTTTATGCTACTGAAAATACCAGTAACATACAATGAGGAGTTTTACAACCCTATAAAGAACATGCTGCTGCTGCTTTATTGCTGTACTATGTATATGTGCTAATATTTCATGAAGTTTATAGTATGTTTTCAGCTACACAAAGCACAAAGGTGTAGGAAACTGCCAAAAAGGGCAATAGGAGATTATAGATTCAGATGTGGCCTCTTCTCACAAGACTGAGGCAAAGCTAGCTCCCAAACCAGAAGAAGACTGTGTCCCTCTATTCACAGAACTAGCGAACTGGAGCATTGGAAGGGACCTTGAGGGTCACTAGCCCAACCCCCTGCAAGGCCGGATCTCAACTAAAGCTTCCATGACAGATGCATATCAAATATATTGAATGTTCTTGTAGCAGAGGCCAGACCTAAGTGGTGGGTTGCATGCGCAGACTCCTGGATCCTCCCTCTTGGCTGAACAGCTGCAAAGTGGCATTATGGGTGATTTGCAAGAGAGAAACACTGCAGTGAATGGAAGGGGAATGGGTTGACAGCTTCCTTAATGTATGACCCTGGAATTCTGGATCCCCCATCACATAAACTGATGCCAAAGTTTAGTGCTAGTTTACCCTAGGAGACCAAGTCCAGTATACCTCTTTCCATAAGTAGCTAATTTCTGAATTTAACTTTTTATATGGTTTTATGTATAATAGTTGTAAAACCACTCTGTTTTTTTTTATGAATAGCAGTATATATAAATATTCTGATCGCCAAAGAATTGATGCTTTTGAATTATGGTGCTGGAGGAGACTCTTGAGAGTCCCATGGATTGCAAGAAGATCCAACCTCTCCATTCTTAAGGAAATCAGCCCTGAGTGCTCACTGGAAGGACGGATCCTGAAGCTGAGGCTCCAATACTTTGGCCACCTCATGAGAAGAGAAGACTCCCTGGGAAAGACCCTGATGTTGGGAAAGATGGAGGGCACAAGAAGAAGGGGACGACAGAGGACGAGATGGTTGGACAGTGTTCTCAAAGCTACCAGCATGAGTTTGACCAAACTGCAGGAGGCAGTGGAAGACAGGAGGGTCTGGCGTGCTCTGGTCCATGGGGTCACGAAGAGTCGAACATGACTAAACGACTAAACAACAAATATATAAATATTATAAATAAATAAGATAAATGCAACAAATACCATGTGCTCAACGGATAGAAAATTTCACTGAAATCTTCTCTCCCCTATGATAATTTTCTGTTGCCATTTCTTTTCCCAGTTTATGGAGAATGATAAAAAGCAATAACAAATCTTCAGCCCTGCACTATTGGTAATGCCACTCCATTGATCAAATTAAAATGTTGCCTGCACAAGCTTGCTAGTGGCTTCTGAATGCACAGAAGATTGTGGCTCTGTTTCTTTCAGTTGCCTGGGTGTGTGTGTGTGTGTGAGGGGGGAGCTGATTCAGATGGAAACCACTTGGGGATGGAACTTTAAGCCATTCCCATTGGTGCTCCCCCCAAAAGGCGCTTTTTGCACTAGTGGACAAAACCTGCAGGTAAGTCTTCTGCCTGAGACACAAAAGATACCAGGGTGAGCGGCTGGTTAATTAATCAAGAAAATGTTGTAAAGTGGGCAGGGTGGGGGGAATGAGATCGTATATGGCACAATCTTTGTGCAAAATACTTGCTCATGGACCACATACCTACTGTGAAATAGTCTCCACCTCCCTGAATGTAAGTGAAACAGCTGGATGTTGTTGGCATCAGCAGCGAGCCGTTGGCCGTCTCTTCCAGGGGTTCCCAAACGCTGGTCTGAGCTTCATATAGATGACCCATGGCAGGCCAGCAAAAAACAGCCCAAATTCTATTCAAATTGTAAAACAATTAAGTACAGTATAAGAAATTAAAGGAGCAATAAATATGCAAGTAAAATCATATAGCTTCTAGCAGAGTGCTTTACAATTGCCACAATAGGCAGAAAAAACCCCTTAAGTGGTCCACCAAGACCCACAGCAATTTTCAAGGGGTCTGTGGGGGAAGATGTTTGGGAATCACAGAGGTGGAGAGCCTCTGGATTTTCACCATTCCATAGGCAAATTCAAATATCTGTTTAGAGAAAAACATCCTCCCTGAAATCTTCTCAAAGGAATTTGATTTGTGCAGCACAAGCCCAAATACTATGAATTGGCAGATAAGACAGAATCACCAGGAAGGTTGACCTTGATTTCCTCATTGAGGAGCTTTTGCCTTTCAAAAGAAGGCATTCTCTCAAGTATCGACGTAATTATTTTTAAAACGTTTAGATAATAAAATCATATATATTGTAAAACAGCTAATAAAAAGAAGTAAAAAAAAACAAATATCAGGAAAGGAGGGGTGGGAAGAAATTTTTGTTGGGGTTTTTTTTTTTTTTTGTATATGATGATAAATGTTTTGGAATATTTTTGGAGATGTAATAAAAAATATTTTTAAAAAAAGAATGCCTGCATTCTGCCCCTGAGCTAAGTCTTTTCCTCACCCTCCTCTGGCAGTGGAAACTCAAGAGATCTCCCCAATTTAGTTCTGTTCCTGTCCCCCAGACAATTAGATCCAAAAGCTCCCAGTGAATCTTGGAGAGACATTTACTTTCTTTGCTCATTTGAAGCTGTTTCTGCAACTTGCTCACTTCCAAAGAAAGCTTCAACCCTAAAATTGTAAGAAGAGATATAAACAAGCACCTGGTATTATGTGTTATTATAAAATTAATATTAAAAGGGTAATTTGTGGCAAAATGGCACATTTCCTATTGGGGCACAATCCTAGCATGCAGAAGTTTTACTCAACAAAAGATGGTTATAACTTATATCTTAGAATTAGGCAGCAATGCACAATTCTATTCACACTTTCAGTCCTCGCACCAAGAAACCTCCCTCCAATATCTGGAGTACATTCATGCAGTACTTAAATTAAGGTGTTCTTTTTTTTTTAAGTTACCTTTCAGATTTTTGATTAGGGATGAAGACCTATGGCTCTCCAGATGTTGTTGAACTCCCATCATCCTTGACTGTTGGTTTTGCTTCCTCGGGCTGATGGGAGTTGGAGTCTAACAACTGGATAGCCACACATTCCCAGTCCCTCATCTAAATGAACAGAGCACCACTCTGATCTGCAGCCAACGGGCTTTTGCTTGTATCATGCCACTATTTCATGCTCACCTTCTCATAGATTACTCTGGTTCTGTTGGGTTAAACACCAGTAGTGAGTGTACTTTTTGTTTTGCACATTTCTTACCCAATATAGATCTGGCTCATCAGGGGTAAAGGTAAAGGTAAAGGGACCCCTGACCATTAGGTCCAGTCGTGACCGACCCTGGGGTTGCGGCGCTCATCTCGCTTTATTGGCCGAGGGAGCCGGCGTACAGCTTCCTCGGGCCAGCATGACTAAGCCGCTTCTGGCGAACCAGAGCAGCGCACGGAAACGCCGTTTACCTTCCCGCTGGAGCGGTACCTATTTATCTACTTGCACTTTGACTTGCTTTCGAACTGCTAGGTTGGCAGGAGCTGGGACCGAGCAACGGGAGCTCACCCCATCACAGGGATTCGAACCGCTGACCTTCTGATCAGCAAGTCCTAGGCTCTGTGGTTTAACCCACAGCGCCACCCGCGTCCCTTTCATCAGGGGTAGACATTGGTAATCTTTTGTAATATGGTGCCCTGTGTGAGGCCAAAATTTGGTGGCCCCCAAGTGGATCTTCTCAGTTATGGATCTTCTCCATGCGACACTCTGTGCAGGGAAACCGCCTGCACCTCTTTAAATCTGGTTTATTGTGGGAATAAAGCCTGACAATCTCCTGTCTGCTTTGTCCAGTTTGAGAGGCATTGCTGTTAGGCATCAAGATTGGTCTTGGAGCACAATCTGCTGCCAGTTATGGTGCTGCCTCGAAGTTCTTCTGCCCCCTGCAGGCCTCAACATAGTACTGCACCAAAGTGTCAGCAGGAAGGCAACTGAGGTGTAGCTCATCTTGCAACTTGCTCAGTTGTGAGTCTTCTTTCAATACCAATGTGGTAATGGAGAAATGTGCAGTGTTGCTGGTTCAGAAGGGACAAGAGGGCCACAGAGATGTTCAAGAATGCCGCCCTCCTTTGCAGTGGGGTGATCTATGTCAGAGCCAAGGTACAAAGGGAAAGGATTCACCTCCCTCCCCCTGTGTCATGGTCCCAATCCAAAGCAGCAACCCTCTGAATAGCAACCCTCTGCAGTTGCTATTCAGATAACCAAACCAGATATGTGAAGTTAGGGTTGCCGTACGTCCAGATCTTCCCACACATTAACGAGATTTCAGAGGAATTGACGTCCTGGGGGGAATTTCCGAAAGGTGGCGCGCTTTGTCCTGGATCTTAGGCATGTCAATTGAAAAATCACATTTTGGGGGGCATTTTTGGCTCAACAACTTCCGGGTTTCCCTTAAAACTTTTTGAAATGTGGCAGCCCTATAAGTGCATTCCTGGGTTTGATGCACCTCATTGTCTCGTGACGCTAGTTCGGTTAGAACCAGTCTCTGGCCATTGGCTGTGCTTCTGCTGTCCCCTAGTGGAGCAAAACGTTCTGTCGAGGGTGGATAGCTTTCCTGCATTCAAGTGTTTAAATGATCATTCAGAGCATGAATACCCAGGAAAGCAGATCTCCATTTCCACTGGGGGCAATGGAATCTATCTTTCAAAAGAGGAAAAGGAGAAGAATACAGAGGGAAAGAGGAGTCCATGTTACAAGTTTGTATGAGGCTCAGTGGAGTCATGCCTTGGCAGTGCCCATTACCCTCCAGGACTCATTTATTTACTGTATTTGGCAGCTGCCTAATAACAGTCATTCTTTGTGTAACATACATGAAATATTGGCATACCCAAAGATGCAGAGTTCCCTCTCCACAGTGGTGGGTCATGTGGAGGAGATGGAGGAGAAATGTGACGGCAGGCATTTCAAGACAAATCTATCAAATCCACACTTCCCAAAGTAATATGAGAACCCAAACACTGCTATCTTTCAAAATTTGCATTTATCTGGATTTTGTGATTCAGTTCTCCAAACTATGTTTACAAATGTGTAAGTGTGCATAAAAATGAAGACACTCATGAAAAGAACTTAAAGAAGCATATAAAAACACATTATATTAGGGAAAATAGCATGGGCTTGTAATATGCCCAGAAAATTGAAAACTTTATCAGGAGATGAAATGTGCAGTAAATCTCTAGTCTCTTGCTGTGATTGTTTTCTAGAAAAGCTAGGAGAAATCTAGTTGTTTTTCTACCACTGACTTCAGAGGTGACATTCCTTTTAAAAAGAACTTTTAGACAATTCTCTTGCACTGAAATAAATTACATAATGTAACAATGTAAGTTTCAGCCATAGCAGATAGCAAGATGGATAGCATAGGTTTTGGTAGAAGCCAAACTGTAGCTGAATGGAAACAGTGATGATTGCCATAAACCCAGGATAGGACAGGAATTGCTGCTTCCTTGCACCCTTCGTATACCTACTCAGACTATAGTTCAGCAGTATAAAACAGCACATGGTTTTCTTTAGTTCTCCAGAACTCTTCATCCAGCTAGTTAGTAAACCAAGCAAGGGGATGCAAGAGAAAAAATTGGCTGATGGGTTTACCATGGGTTTACATCCAATGCGAGTCTCAAGAAAGCGAGTAGAATTCAATGTTTTGCTAAGTTGATCTTTCCATCAGCAGAAGAATTTCTGCTTACCAGATGGAACAATTTCTCCTCCCCACCATGTATGTGCTGTTCTGGAGGGATCTGCAACTATGTGCAGTTTCAACCTGATCACTCCATAGCACCCAGAGGGTCCACCTTGAATCTGCTGCCGGCTCCCAGACTTGCTCATAATGGCTCAGAGGCTTCTAGCATTACAATACGCACGCTGTGTGTATTCTGCATGTGAGTAGCCCATTGCAGAGCACATATCCAGGTTGCAACTCCAGTTTATGTATATATGCAGGAATTTGCTTGAGAATGCTCTCTGCACAAATTGTTTCAGCTGTACCCCTATCTGCAATGGCCATGTGAACCAGCTGCAATTAGTTTGGTGCTAATTTGCACACTTTTAAAGGTTTGAGGCTGATTTGAAGCTGAGATTTGCATGTAGTGACTTAATCTTTTTGCTGCAGGGTTATGGGTCTAGACCGGGGTAGGCAACCTAAATCCCGGGGGCCGGATGCAGCCCAATCGCCTTCTCAAACCAGCGCACGGATGGTCTGGGAATCAGCTTGTTTTGACTTGAGTAGAATGTGTCCTTTTATTTAAAATGCACCTCTGGGTTATTTGTGGGGCCTGCCTGGTGTTTTTACATGAGTAGAATGTGTCCTTTTATTTAAAATGCATCTCTGGATTATTTGTGGGGCATAGGAATTCATTCATTTCCCCCCCCAAATATAGTCTGGCCCACCACATGGTCTGAGGGATGATGGACCGGCCCACGGCTGAAAAGGTCTAGACTGGTCTAGACTGTCACTCACACTGCACTGAAAGCTTTTAGCCAAACCAACTCATGGTGAGTTAGAAAATCTGGGCAGGCACGGAAATATTCTCAAGAGTATTTCAGATCTCTCTTTGCCCCAATCAAGACTCAACATCATTGAATAGGAATAGATTAAAAATTGCACTGAGCTGCTGCTTGTCCAACTCACTCCCTTCCAGGGGGTCAGATGTCATCCACACCCTCACACCCCATCTGCACACAACAATGCCCCATGGACATCCTGTTCACACACGTCCATATACCCCGCCCCCAATCTACACTTCTATAATGCACCTTCACACTCACCCATCCCCATCCTCCCACCTTGGTCATATGCAGGCTGCATACTCACTATGCATTTAAAGTTCTTCCCTGCCAAAGAAATCATGGGAACTGCAATTCCCAGCACCCTACACAAACACCAACCCCCAGAATTATTATTTTTTTTGGGGGGGGGCTTGCTTTAAATGTATGGTCATGTAAACTTCCTCTCCCCTTATTTTTCTTTCCTTCCTTTTTCTTTCATTCCCTCCCCTGGTGGGAAGTTTTACAAAAGACAGGTCCTGTGACATATAGAGAAACCCTGAAAATAGGAATTTACATTGACTTCAGCCTTACGATTTTGATTGCAAACCTTTAAAAAAATTAAATTTAGCTTCATTCACGTTGTGCAGAGTCCCGAGGCAGATCTACACACATGGTTTTTAATGTTAGAGAAGGGTTTTGATAACGTATTTGGACACATGACGTCCTACTTTTAAATTCCATAATGCATTATTAAAATGGGACACCAGAGGGCACCGCAGAGCAACCAGCAACAGGAAGGCAGCGTTTTCACGTGGGGGGGGGGGACGGAGGGACCAGGGTAAAAATGCTTTAATTAGCAAGTATGCCCTGTGATGTTTTAGAACAAGATATCTAATAATGTTCTAATAATATTAAACTGATCAGTGTAGAGCCAGTGCTTGTCACTCTAAAGCAAGTGGTTTGAAGTAGGCAGGCTCTGCAGAAAGAAGAGGCCTTTGCAATCCCGTTCTTGCTGCTTGGTGTGTTTTCTCATGATGGTTCTTCAGGAAGGCAAAGGTTTCTCACATATGTATAAGTTTGCAGTGGAACAGCTCTCATCATTCCATTCCCCAGAAAAATGGATCTCTGCACAGTCTTCCTTGTTCTGATAGTCACTGGGCTGACCCTGTCTCCAATTCCTGAATGAGGAAGGGATTTAAGATACATTGAAAAATGCGGAAATGGTTCTTCTCCAGCCACACCATCCTCGACTCGCTCCCCAAATCCAAGTATATCCAAGCTATTCTCTCTAGATTTTCCATTCTGCACTTTGGTGGCTTTGACACAGCAGGGGCATAGGAAGGCGGTGCGCTCCACCTGCCCAAGCCACCTGCCTCTCCTGGGAGTGACGCTGCGCCCCTGGGACACAGTGACTGGCTAATTTATTTTGTAAAATTTACACACTGTTGGATTGTAAATAACTTCAAAACAGATTACTAAGAGAATAAAACAATAAAATTATTGGTGAAAATAGTTAAAAACAACTTTTTTGCAACATTCAAAAAAGAAATAAAAGCAGCAATAAAGTCAAAAGAGATTAAAATGCACATCAACATTTTAGCTATCTGGGTAGGCTTGTCTACCCAGCTTTCTTCCAGGGAGCTCAAGGCATATCCCACCCGAGGAAGGTCTGTAACAAGACCTAGATCTGCTTACTTTCAGCAAACCAGTTGCACTGTATGACTTCATATCACATCTTAGCATAAGCTGGGGAACATTTTAGCCCAGTAGGCCAGATCTTTTTCTCACTGGCCCACGGCAGGCCAGCTTTGACAGGTGGGTGGGACCTATGCCATAATGGTAGCAGGTTATTGACACCCATCAAAGTTCACAGAAGGTTGGTGTAGCGCAGCCTCCTGTGAATATGTACTCCCTGTGCCAGGGAGGCTCCCTTTATCTAAAAACCAGCTGGTGGTTGGTTAGAAGGCGCCCCTTTGAAGGGGGAAATGCTCCAGTCTTTGGGGCATTGCCGCCTCTGCAGAGAAAGCAGTTTCTATTGAAATCACTGGGAGAAGCACTTCCTTTGGGGGGCAGCAGCATCTGAGGGGGTATGTGAGAGACAGTGGGGCAGAAGAAGGGGGCAAGGGGGCTCACCAGGCCAAGACCTGATCAGCTACTCCTGGAATAAAGAAAACATTGTAGACCAGGGCTCAGCAAAGCTCCTGTCTCCGTTGCCTTCCCAGGATGGCCAAAGCAGGAGCCTTGCCAAGTTTGGCTTGCTGGGGGAGATTGCGGCATTCATAGTCCTGTGTCTTACCTGTAGCTGCTTAAGTAATTGGTGCCATCAATCCACCTCCATTCCCCTTCTTCATCGATGTCATTGAGTCCAATCCAATAGCGTTCATTCCTGGTTTGAGACTCGAGGAAATTCTGCAAGGAAACCCCCCACAGGATAGGGCAGGCTTTGTTTTAAGGATACAAACACACACAACTCATAGAAGTGGCGTTATTCAAGCAGCATTGCCTGCAGGGGTGCGACTGGAGGGTTGAGGGGTTGGGTGGGTGGCTGAAGGTCCCCTCAAAATTCTGTGGCTGTTATGTGTGCACACTGCGCCATGTGCTCATTTCACTCACATGCTCATGTCCCTTGCAACACGTAATGACACAACACGTCAGCACATTGTGGGATGTGTGCACATTGCGCAGCCCTGGCTCCCTCAGTCATGGGGCAAGCCAGCGCGGAAGATGTTCCCTGTGTCTCTGCATGAGTCCCTGCTCTGGTCTTGCCTTTCTCTAGTCAGGAAGCATCTTGATCAGCAAACCTGGATTTCCAGAGCCACACTTGCCACTAAATATCTACAGAGTGTCCACATCTTCTACTTTACAGATAACAGTCCTCTGTTTGAAAGAGTTCTCTATTTTAAGAGCTGGCTAGTTGAAGTCCACACACACACACACACACACACACACACACAAATGAGCATATGCAAATTTTACACCATCTCTTTTTTGGTGCTATATTTCATCTTGCCAGAAAATATTCTGCCCCGAGTCGGGGGCGCCTATGTGTCGCTTTCATAGACCTAAAGGCCGCCTTCGACAGTATCCCAAGAAACTGTCTATGGAAGAAATTAGAGAGATGGGGCATAGATAGAAGGCTGTTATGGCTTATAACCCAATTACACCACGGGTCGTCGGCTAGAGTGAGACTCACACCGGCGGGAAACCTATCCAACGAGGTCCCAATAAATAGAGGTGTGCGCCAAGGCTGCATTTTGGCCCCACTCCTCTTCAACTTGTTTATTAGCGATATGAAGCTCTTTCTGAATGAGTCTCAAGCCAACATTCATGCCCCCCGCCTAGCTGATTTTCGCTGCCCTCTGCTCCTATATGCCGACGATGCAGCGATCCTTTCCTACTCTAGAGTCGGTTTATGCAGAGCTCTAAAGATTTTTGCGGCTTATTGCAAACTCAACCATCTGACAATTAATCATGGGAAATCTAAAGTCCTGGTCTTTACCAGGTCTCGGAAAACTTACAGCTGGAAGTTAGATGGAGTCCAATTAGAACAGGTTTTCAAATTTAAATACCTGGGAGTCTTTTTTCACTACAACCTAAGCTGGAAGCCACAGATACAGTATTTACTAAACAAAGGGAAAACAATACTTTATACTCTACTCCAATTTTTTGCGGCCGACGGAGCCTCCCACATCCCTTCTGCATTGAAGGTGTACCATGCAAAAGTGGTTTCCACCCTCTGTTATGCTGCCCCGCTCTGGGCCCCAGGGTCCAATTTAACATTGTTGGGGACATTGCAGAATCAGTTTCTCCGTCGCCTCCTGAAACTCCCCATGTGTGTGAGCAACGCAGCCATACGTCTGGAGTTAAGGATTGCATCATTGGAGACTGTCATCTGGAAGCGAGTCTTTGGTTATTGGCTGTCCAGCTGGCATAGGCTTCCCAACCATTACCTTTTTCAGTGCCTCTGGCGGGACGACTTTGTCAATCCGTGGGTAGGAAAAATCCATGCCAAACTTCTGAGCATCGGAATTTCCCCAGCGGACTCCTTAAAGATGAACTTACGCTCAGCCAAAAGACTTATTGAGCAAAGATTAGCAGACACTGAAAATCAACACAACCTCGCCGGGGGTGGGGGTGTCTGCTCCCCCAGGTATCACGGAATAACCCCACCACTTGGCCTTCCATCATATATGTCATCTCTTTCATCTGTACCACACCGACTTGCATTTATTCGTGCAAGGTTCAATGTCCTTCCATCGAACCTGCTGAGCCACAGATTTTCCAAGGGTTTGGTGTCTCCGCTATGCGTGTGTGACGGGAAAACTGTTGATTCTCTCCCACATATAATGTTCAACTGTCCCCTACATAGCATAGCCAGGACTAAATTCCTGGGTCCTGCTTTACTGCGCTTGGTTGGCAGGCCTGCTGAGTCACATGCCGCACTACTTTTGCAGGATACAGATCCTTCTGTAACTCTGCAGGTGGCGAGATTCCTGAATGCGGTTATCTCACACACAAAAACCACCAAAAACAACAACATCAAAAACTAATCGGACAGTTTTGAAGAGAGTGCATGTCGGATCTCGTCTTCAGTTTTCCTTTTTCTGGGATCCGTCCCTTGGAGCTCTCCGGGCCCCAAGCTGTTATCTGGCTCTGCTCAATGACCCACCCCTGCATCATGGTGTTCACCTTCTGGTGCCGAATATATCGGTCCTTATGCCTCTGTGCTTTTATGTTTGTACATACTTTATGGGCTAATAGCCGTAAATAAATAAATAAATAAATAAAAATATATTTCATTTTTGTAATGTCCTCAATGTCTGACTGGGCTTTCTCTCTGGGTAAAACTTGAAATTTGTGACAATCACCAGCAGCTGAAACATCACATGCAGGATGTATTTTGTGCTTTTCTCCTTGCCTGCTCAGCTTGCATTTAAAGGTGATCTTACCTAATTTGCACCTTCCAAAACAATATACTCAGCTATACTCTGTATACTCAGACTTATTTATAGCATATCTTTCCTGTGTTTGGAATGATCCACCCCATCCTTCAAGATTTGAATTTCTCTGAGTTTTGCAATGCAGTCTTCCAGCCGAGTAATGTGTGTCACTAGGGTGACTTTGCATATAAATGCATATTAGTGAAGATAACATAAAAAATGTGTTATGTTAGAGGAGATTGCAGTCCAAAGATGTGCATGTTAGGGGAAATTTGCACTGGAAGAGAACGTCTTTTTAAAAAATCTCTAAAACTTGATATGGAAATGTGGAGAAGTGAACTTAAGACTGGCAATAATGAAGAACTGAGAGAAACCAAAATGGACATGTTTGCCCATCCCTAGCTGCCCACAAGAGAAGCTGAGCCCTGAAGTCATTGTAAGAGGCTTCCCAGCATCCCTCACCATTGTCATCTCAGAGTGGTTGGGGCCTTGTTTCAATTTGATGTTTGCGTCTTATTTCTACTACATTAAATGTAGTTTCCCACCAAAAGACCCTGGGAAACGTAGTTTGAGGTGTCAGTAAGAACTCATTTGAGAGGCAATATATCCACACACATACAAGGACCAATATTCTAGCACCTTTACCTGCTTGGCCTCATCATGAATAACCACCAGGCTTGAATTGCGCTCTCCACAAAGTGACTTAGCCGTGTGCCAAGTAGCCTTCCGGAGGGAGAAGTAATAACACCGACCGTCAAAGTATTCCCATTCCCTGCTTCTGGAACCACATGGGAACACTGGCAAAAGAGAAAAGGCACAGAATGAAAGCCCTGACCGTGGCTTCACCCAATGGACTGCAGGTGGAGCGGGCACGCTCCGGCCATCCTTCCACAGCCTTCCCCACCAGGAGGAGAGACTCTTTCTGTTTTCATATAGGCATGCTTTGTAAATTGTGAAGAACAGTTACAATGTGGGGCTTTTTAGGGGATAGAGAAAGCCTTTTCTCCCTCTCTCAGCATAGCACTGGATGGGGGCATCCCGTGAAGCTGAAGGCTGGAGCATTCAGGAGAGACAAAAGAAAATACTTCTCCACAGAGTATACACTCCACAGAGTGAAGGTGGAATTTGCTCCTCTAGGGGGCAGCGATGCTCATTGAGGCAGCAGCAGCAGCAGCAGCAGCCGAGCCCATTTCATCCCTGTAATCCTGAGGGCGCTGGGGTTGTGAGGGTTTGCAGCATATCAACGGCACAAGCTCATGAGTTACACCTGTTTCTAAGCTCCTCCAGCTCAAGGGACTCACAGAGTTCCTGGCCCATGAGGTGTTTGGAGTTCAGGCTTCCCTGGAAGATGCCACGTTGATCGGGAAGACCTGCCTTCTAAAGCCAGGCATTGGAGGAATGATTGTGGGTGACAAATTATGCCCCTCCTGCAGTGGAAACAGGCTCTCTGGCGTAATGCCAGGCGAGAGCCACCTCCCCCAGGCTATTGCAGCCGCAAGCCCCAGGTGGTTTTGGCAAGACACTTACGCTCCTTGCTCATTTCAAGCTGTTTATGCATGTCATTCATTTCTGAAAAAAACTTTGACCCTGAAATTGTAAGAAGAAATACAAGTAAACTCAGAATATTAGAAATTCAGAAGAGAGAAAAAGAGATAGGGTGGGACTTCTTCTCCCATTCCAGCATCACTTGTCACAAACCAGACAGGTAGATTCTGGAAATCCCAAATTAAATTAGTCCCAACACCTAATTGCTATTCCTCTTGGACAGCTTCCATCCTAGGATGAATAGCAGAATTGAGGTGAGGGGAGAATATTTTTTGTTAGAGTAATGACAGAGAACATTAGTAAGAGTACATATCCTGCATGCACCTCCGGATATTTTTTATTTATTTACATGGTGCCTGGGGGAATCCCAATGACCAGGGAAAGAACTCTGAGACCCTGGAGGAGACAGTGCTGGGCTGGTTGGTCCACTGGTCTGGCTCAATATCCGGCAGAAATGTATATGCTGTCTCACCCCCTTGGCCCTTTTGGCTGTCTTGACTCACTAGTCAGCCATTGGCCATCCCACCAGCCCAAGTTTGATTTTCTGAACAGTTTTCCAGCAGCTTTCAAAGGTTTCTCACTGAATTGGGGTGGGAACCCCACATTTGGTCATAAAGCTGGAGCATTTCAGACTTTGGAGTCCTTTAATTACCACTGGAGATCAGTAGCCCCAGCAAGATGATCATCAGCAGGTAAGCGAGAGCCAGGAGCCCATAAACCAGGAAAGAGGAACTCCATTTCCACTGGGGGAATGACCTGCCTTTCAAAAGAGAGAAAAAGAAGAAGGTAGAATCTTATGGCCATTTGTCCTTATCTTGAACACATTCCTTTGTGGATGATGGAGGTAAGAGAGGATTTTACTCTATATTTTCAAAGCATAATGTTTCTTCCCCCCGCCCCGCCCTAGTTCCTTTCTCTCTCACACACAGTTCCAATTTTGTTAAATTCCATATTACAGTGGTGCCGCTGGTTATGAATGCTTCTGGTTACGAACGCTTCAGGTTAGGAGCTCCGCTAACCCAGGAGTAGCTGCTCCTGGCTGTGAACTTTGCCCCAGGATGCGAATGGAAATCGCGCGCCAGAGGCGCACACAGCAGGAAGCCCATTAGTGAAAGTGCGCCTCAGGATAAAAATGGTTTCAGCTTAAGAACAGACCTCTGGAATGAATTAAGTTCGTAACCAGAGGTACCACTGTATATTGCAATTTCTTCCATTCTCACTAGTGCAGATATTTTTAATAAAGCTTGCATTCAGGGGAAGGTTGCTGTATCATAAATGTAGAGAAAAACTTTAAATAAGCAAACTGTGGGCTCCCCTCATCCCATCCTCTATTTCACCAAATTAAATCCACTCTCATTCCAAACCTTTTAGTTCCTTGTAGCTGGGTTGTTTTCGCAGTTTCTTATCTCATGATCTCTAGCACACACCTGTAGTTTAGTCCAATTAAAATCCAATTAACAGGATAACCTTTGCTTCCAGGAACGGGGTGGGGGGGTCACGGCAGCCGGAGTGCCCCGTGCACCCAGTGCCGTTGCCTGCCCTCGCATTCCATGGGGAAGCGAGTGCCAGACTGCCAGGCAAACTGCAGGTGAGAGCCTGGTTCCTCTTCCAACCGAAGAGGAATGCAGATAATGAAATTCCCCCATCATTATCTGATTACCTCCATCTGTCTCTCTCCCGCAGTGTTGGGAGGGACGCCAATTCTGGCGCACCGGAAACAGGAAGGCCCTTGATTAGAATTTCTGATCCTGCTTCTCTCAGACACTCAAGTCATTTTTTACAATTTTTACGTGCAGTAGTATATAAATACGTAGTATATAAATATCTTACAAAGATAAATTAAACACTAGAGCAGATGCAACCAGACCCTCTAGGTCCATTCGCCCTTCTTTGTGAGCAGGCCCCAAACTGCTCTTGTGAACCGGCAAATGGCAGGCCGAATTGTCTGCCTGCCACCAAATCGACCCTTGGCAACAGTGTGTGTTCACTGGGGCATGGGATCAACTGCCCAATGGTTACGCCTGGCCATTTGGCCTCTTCTTTCTTTGCAGGTTCTCCCACCCTCCCTCACTTCAGGATGTTGCTGATGGTACAACCTGGTTATGGACTATGTCGGCTGTCATATTTGGGGCCAGGAAGGAATTTTTCCATTTGGCAAATTGGCATCAGCCATTGGGTTTTTGCCTACCTTGTAGCAATCACCACAACTTTCTAAAGTGGATTGGCATTGGGTAAGCTTAGATCTTGGATGGAGGGGAGGTTGTAGCCTCTGACTGCCCCTCCAGGTAAGGGTATCCTGTTAAAAGGATCCAGGAGTAGTGACTTCTGTCCAACACCTAGAGGGGGGCTAGGGCCACTGCATTCCTCCATCAGGGACCACTTTTGGGGTGCCCCGATTTGATGGAGGTCATAGGGCATTATTCCCTGTCGGTTGGCTTCAACCTTAGAGGCCCTTCCGGCAGACGGGCTGGAGTGATATTTGTGTGGCTTATCCCAATGCCTATGGCCAAAACCTACACATCTGTAACCAATAAAGTTGTGGCCTTATTGGATCCCATACTTATTTAATCCCCAGGGAACGGGGTGGTCATGGGGCCTCAACATGCAAGTCAATTAATTAATTCCAGCTTCAACACTGCCAGTGAATTGCTGGTAGGAACTGACTTGGTCAAAGAAAGTTTGACCAACATTGCCAGCCTGCTAACCTTCCTTCAAACGGTATATTGCTGGCATCTCCATACGCCTGCCAGGGCCAACTTCCTGTCCAAACATCTCCTCTTCCTGACACCAGGTACTGGAAGTAGGCCTAATTCTCAGATCTGAGGCTGCTTTGTGCAGTTCCACTTTGGGTGCTTATTGTGGTGCCCACTCCAAAGCCACAGGAAGGAAAGCAAATCTTTCTATTTTTCTTCTACCCCAAGTCAACTGGAAAGACACCTAGCACAAAGACAAAGGACCTGTTAATCTGGAATTTGGAAGGTTGCTTACCCCTTAGATGCAATTTTGAGTCCCCTAATAGTGACTTCAGATCTGGATCCAGTATTGGAATAGGTTTACCACAAAGGGCTTCCTGACTTGTTGGATCTGGATCCAAAACTTGAGGCCACTGCATGCCACAAATACTTACCTGTTTTTCTTGGAGCCATGGCTTTCCCCATCCTGGCCAGATATCCGTGGTCTCTGTCTTCCACTTGCTCATGGACACCAACAATACCCATCTTGCTTTTGTCTTCAAATTTCTCTTCTCAATGCATTTATAATAGGAGCAACAAATTGAGGAACTAAGCATCTATTTCTTTCCTTCCCCCCTCCTCCTCCTGTTTGTTTGGAAGAATGGGGGAAGTTAAAACATGTGCCACCCACTGGTTTCAGGAATTAAGCTCCTTTTAAGAGGAACTTCTAGACTTATATAATGGCACTTTAAGAAATGGTCCCTTCCTCTGAGAAAACCAGACATTGCAGCATGATATCTCCATGACCCATTTTATCTGATCTTGGCTGGATCTAGAGACATCAAAAAAGCATTTCAGGAAAACGCATTGTAAACTTCATAGTGGGAAATCACATTGGCGAAATAAGGAACTCCATAGTGCGAGTAGATAAATAGGTACCGCTGTGGCAGGAAGGTAAACGGCGTTTCTGTGTGCTCTGGTTTCCGTCACGGTGTTCCATTGTGCTAGAAGCGGTTTAGTCCTGCTGGCCACATGACCCGGAAAGCCGTCTGTGGAGAAACACTGGCTCCCTCAGCCTGAAAGCGAGATGAGCGCCGCAACCCCAGAGTCACCTTTGACTGGACTTAACTGTCCAGGGGTCCTTTACCTTTCTTTTTTAACCCTTTATGGATGGAAACAAAAGCTGAGTTTATGTGAATGGAGGAGAACTTCCACAGACCATGTGTGGCTGTTTACTTTTACCCTACTTTTCTCTTTCTCTCCATTGTAGGTATTGCCATACCAGATACACTGCCCAAGAATCCTGGGAACTGAAGGGCCCTGGGAAATGTAGCCGTGAGGGGTATAATATAGTTCCCAGGATTCAGTGGGGATGTGCTTTAAATGTATGTTGTGCACACAGCCATCACCTCCTCTTTCTGTGTTTCCTCCCTTCTCTTAGCATTAATTACTCAAATGCTATAATTAATTCCTAGACTCCTCATGCCGGATACATAATCTTGTTATTCTGAATTAAAATTAAAGGATCACTTCAAGCCAAAGTGTTTACTGTTAAAATATGTGTGAGAATTCCTCACCCCGAGAGGAGCCCATTCTGTGCGAATTACCTGCCCTGTAGAATCTGCCTTAGGAGTGGCAGGAGATAAGTCCAGAGCAGAGACCCATGCAGCGACATCGCTGTAACTGAGTCCATTGTGTGAGCTGTCCATATGCTTGGCAATGGCTGTTACCGGGGAGGGGGCTTGACCCCTGCAGGAGCAGCACCCCAAAGTTTATACATGCCTCCAACTATGTGTCTTCTCCACTCTTCTGTTGCAACACCTTCATGGGACTCTTGTGTTCACTTCCCTGAAAAATTATTTGGAAAACGCTGACTCCAAAAGTTGCTCAGTCTAAAACAAGCAACAGTTCTCAGTTCAAGAAAGCATTCCTTAGCATTCCTTATAGAACTACTCATTCTGTCCTTATTTTTAAATTATTCCTCCCAGTTTATCAAAATCCCAAAGCTTTGATCAACTTAATGTTGCAGCCACTATAAACTTTTCCCACCAAGAACCGTAGTATCATTGGGCAGCTCCTAGGGGAGCTCGACTGAATTGAGGTGCCTCCATTTGGGGCATTGCCCTTTAAGAAAGCACTCTGACTCCAGGGGAATTATCTGGTATAACAGGGATCAGATCTTTCAGAAACCCAAAATTTTGCATTCCTCATACAGTGCATCAAGCTGTGAGGTGTTCTCTGCTGCTGTTCTGGAGAAGTGAATTTAAAGAGTCCCATGTAAGCATTGCAGTGAAAGTGTGTCAAAAGAAAAGAGAGATGTAGTCATAGAGTTGCCTGCATGGCACAAGGGAAGGAAGCTTCTGCACATGCACAGAAGGCTGCATCCAATGTTCATCACACTCAGAGTACACCTATTGAAATTAATAGACTGAGTACAATATAGCCCACTGATCCTGGCTTCCTGAACAAAACCCCAGATGGAAGATCATAACCAGAGTGGAATGCAACCTAGCCTGTACAAATAAACTCTGCCAGCCATGTTTTAATGACAAAGGGACATGTAAAAACTTTCTTTTGCCTGTGTGAGACAGATGTTGAGACAATGTGTGATTGACAAGGGCATGTCTGGATCTCAGATTTCTGCCGACACCACTCTTCTTCTGTGACATATCCATGATGTTTTGATGACACTGTAAGAAATGTATTGTGGGAAACTGTGAGAACTTTTAAAAACTCGTGTAACCTTTCTTCTGGCCTTCTTCTTCTATGTTCGCTTTACACATCAAAACCTTTGTTGCAACAAATAAATGATCAGGCCTCCTGGTCACTGATTTGCTCCTTCATTGCTTGGCTGAAGTCTCTCATTTTCTGACCAATCCAGAACCCACAGGGCTAGACTCTAGCAAAGATTGGAGATGCTTTAAGTAGCACACCCCAAGATTTGTCCTTTTCATGTACAGATGGCAGTGATGTAACAACTGCTTACGCTGCCTGCATAGCATGCAGGTGTGGAGGCTTGCAAAGCAAGGTCTACAAAAATGCTGTTCAAAATCCCTAAACTGCAGAACTTCAAGTGTGAAGTGACCCTAATTCACCTATGGGACTGTGTTGAGATGTCTGTTGGCTGAGGTTTTGGGGCATGGGTGTAGTCAAGGGAGGGGGGCAGCTGCCCCCATTAAATCAAGTAAATCAATACTCAACTAAATGAGGTTCTGCCCCCCCCCCGACATAAATCCTGGCTATGCCCATGTTTTGGGGTTCATTCTCTGGGAAGCAAGTTTCAACTCATGGCTGTCAGCTGGTCTCAAATTAGGAGCTTTGAATCTTTGGGTAAAGCAGTTTTGCAGAAATGATTATGAAACCCTTTTATAAAGAAAAACTACTCATCATTTTTTTGGAAAAAATAAATATAGTATATTGCATAAGATGCTGCTGAAATTGCTTACTAGGTCAAAATACCAAGAAAGGAAGGAAATATCCTATGTTCCTAAAAACCAAAGTAAAGTTTATGGGCCATATTCAACTACTCTATTTTGCTAGCACAACGGGGCTTCCCCTTCTCCTGCGCCTCCTTCAAAGACGCCTGGTGGCTGGGCTCCCAGAAGAGCATGTGGCACAGGGAAATTGCTCCACTGGGCAAGCAGAAGTGCTATGCTGGATTCCATCCTAGATGTCCCTGAACCCCACGATAAGCTTTGCGATATCCCATATAAGAAATCTCCATGATGAGGGGACTCCCTCCTTTATGCCCAAGAATATGGTAGTTTATTCAGTCCAAATTACCCTGCCCCTGCTGTATTTGCACATCAGAGAGTGGGAGGGAGATGACCTCACCTGAAGCAGATAACCTTTTGGTATGTGTCCCCCCCTACACCCCCAACTCCTATTCACCAAGCTGTTATCTGCCCATGTGTGTTCAGATGGCTGTTAGGGTCCCTTCACATTACTGCCCACTCTGCATCCAGTTTTCTGATCAGACTCAAGCTGGTTTGAAAAAAGAGACTAAATGAACAGCAGTCTTTGTCAAGAAACCACAGGATCAACATGCATTGTGGCTAATGTCATGTGAATGTGGCTTAAAAAAAAATAGCAGTGAGGTGCAGAGTCAGTGGTATTGCGCCAGGGAAGCAAATCTGGCATCTGAGGCTTAAAAAAAACCCAGACCCCCACCTTCCAACCAACTGATGTCACTCTGATGGACAAGAGGATGGGTTTGATTTTGTCTGAGTTGTGCGCCCACTTCTCTAGAAGAGTAGTGCTGCCTGCAAAGGGGCTTTCAAACAGCCTCTCACTGCATTGAAGTCCCAACACCTGGGGCATCAAAGTGCAGCATGAGCTGATGTCCCTATGATTTCCCTACGATTTCAGGTGTTTGTCAGGTGGGTGGTCCCAGTGACTTGTGAAATTTGGCACTCCAGGGGTGAGGGAGATAACACACTCACACCCCATTTTCACATACCATCCATGCCCCAAATTCATCAACTTTCCATTCAGGCTCATCCATATACAGTTACACCCCATTCATAAACGCCCACACATTCCTATTCTACCCCTATACACACCATACATTTAAAGCATACCCCAAGAATCCTGGGAGCTGTAGTCTTCCCCTCACAAAGCTATAATTCCCAGCACTCTTAAAAACTACAGCTCCCAGAACTGCCTTTAAATGTATGGTGCATATACAGCCATAGCCATTTAAACCACTACTGGCCTTATTCTTTCTCTCCTTCCCTCCCCAGGTGTGGCAACTGGGACTACCAAACACACAGAGAGACATGTCTCGTGGCATACAGAAACAACCTGGAAAGAGGAATTGACATTGACTCCAGCCTCCGGACATGATTCTGATTACAAAACTTTACTTAGAGTATAATATGGTTCTTATTAAATTGCTTAGAAACATAAAGATCTTTATATAAAAATTCTAGCTACATTCAAGTTGTGCAGAGTCTTTGTCACTCTAAAGCAGATAGTTTGAAGCGGAGAAATGGCCTGCTCTTGCAGCCCTGTTCCTGCTAGCTGGTGCCTTTTTCATGGTTCTTCCTCAGGAAGGCAAAGGTTTCTCACATGCATAGAAGCTTTGAAAGTTACAGGGCACATCATTCCATTCCCCAGCCTCATGGATCTGGGCACAGTCTTCCTTGGTTTCATGGTCGTTGGGCTCGCCTTGTCTCCATTTCCTAAACGAGGAAGGCAGTTAAGATACCCTGAAGAACCTGGCAAGAGTTCTTCTCTAGCCACACCATCCTCTGCTCCCCCTCTGCCCCCAATACTAGAACTGCCAAGCTATTCCTTCTCTATTTTCCGTTCTTTACTTGGGCGGCTTTGGACACAGTCACTAGCTTATTTGTGTTGCTTATCTCACTCCCTTCTTCCATGCAATTCAAGGCATCCCACCCAGGCACAACCAATCAAAGAGGCTCCTTTTAACTGACAAGCAGCTGGTGGTTGGTTAGAAGGAGCCTCTGTGGAGGAAACAATGCTCCGAAGCAGCAGCACCCCCCACCCCCTGCAGGGAAAGCAGCTTGTATTGAAACCATTGCAAGGAGCACCTGGAATACAAACCTCTTCCTTTGGAAATAACAAAAATGCTCCTTTTAGAAATGGAGCTTTTCCCTCCTCTCCAAAGGAACTTGCAAAGCCCCTTTTTGCGGTGCTTCCTGAAGTGCTATGCAAAGAGCTTTGCAGGCCCTGTGTTTGGGAAACACTGAACCCTGGGCTTGCTAAGCACTTTGTCCAGAGCCCCCCAAACACCTGATGATCTGCATGCTTGGGAAGTGTTGCACAAGGGACTTTGCAGGCATGGCCAGTGGTTAGTGCCTTCAAAGCCCCCTTCAGCCAAGGTTTGCCCCTTATGTGCCCCACACCTGAAACTGTCTACAGGCTGCTGGTTCCCTGCTCCCACCTCAGCCATTGTTGTTTCTCTTCCCATCCACGGCTGGTGGCAGCTGCTCCTATTCTGTCAAGCTGGAGCAGGCTAACCAACGTGGTGCATTCCAGATGTGATTGGCCACCAGCTCCCATCAGCTGGGGTTGGACTAGATGGCCCTTGGGGTCCCTTCCAACTCTACAATTCTATGATTCCCCCTTTAAAAAAATAGGAAACAATTCCCTGAGTCTGCCCAGTTCTATGAATTTGGGTTCCTACACATGAACAAATACATGAGAGAAGTTATGGGGATAGGGAGATCCTGATCCAGAGTAAAAATGTGGACTGAATAATCTTTGAGGTTGCTTGGAGGAGTTTGCTATGATGGTGGTATAAATCAGGAAGGGTGAGCCTCTCAGAAAGGTCTGCCAACTCTCAAGGCAATTTGCAGGTGGTGTGAGAGAGAGTGGGGTGCAGCAGAAGGGGGGGGGTCAAGGGGTCAAGGGGAGTCACCAGGCCAAGGACTGTTTAGCTACTCCTGGGATAAAGAAAACACTGTAGACCAGGGGCTCAGCAAAGCTCCCGTCTCTGTTGTCTTCCCAGGATGGCCAAAACAGGAGCCTTGCCAAGTGCTTGCTGGGTCACAGGACACAGCAAGGGCTTGGCTTGATGGGCGAAGTGGTGACGTTCATGGTCCTCTGTCTTACTTGTAGTTGTTTAAGTAACTGATGCCATCAATCCACCTCCATTGCCCTTCTTCATTGATATCAGTGAGTCCAATCCAATAACGCTCATTCTTGGTTCGAGACTCTAGGAAATTCTGCAAGACCAAAAAGGAGAAGATGGTATCAAGCTGGAGAAGCTGCTCTGGTTCCATATTCACAATCACCAACACAAATTAGAAGAGTAATTTCATTCACAAAATGTAGGCTCAGTACAGCAGTAGGTTATGTAAAATCAAGAATGATTCCTGTGAGCTGGGATCAGTTAATCCAGGCAAAAAATAAGGATCCCTCTGTACCTCAGCATCCATCTGGATGACTGCCCCTCTTCCAGTCCAGTCCTAGACATGTCTACTCAGAAGTCAGTCCTACTGAGTTCAGAGTGGGGCTTACCCCCAAGATGAGGGTATAGGATTGCTGAGTGCATGATTCAGTACTAAGATGTACTTCCAACCAATCTGCTTTCACTGGGGGTGGGGCCACATCTCGTCAAATCAATCCCAATGAAGAAAAACAGAAAAGCTCCCTGCCTCTGAGGAAGATGCTCCCTGTATCTCTGCATGAGTCCCTGCTCTGGGCTTGCCTTCCCTAGTCAGGAAGCATCTTGATCAGCAAACCTGGATTTCCAGAGCCACACTTGCCACTAAATATCTACAGAGTGTCCACATGGCCTACTTTACAGATAACAGTTCTCTGTTTGAAAGAGTTCTCTATTTCAAATCCAGGTTAAAGATGCAGAAGGGAGAGCAAAGATCTTCAAGCTGCCCGTCTACATTTAGCAGCACTGGGACAGAGGACTGAGCAGGCAGACCCAGGGGAGAGGGTATTGTATTCCTATTTAAACTGAAGCCATTATATCTATATTTGTGTTTATCTATATATCTATACATATTCATATGTAAATCTTTTGTAACTCTCCTCTTTTTTGATACTTTGTTTCATTTTTGTAGGTGATTCATAAGTGGCCACCATCACTGTCTGGCTGGTCTTTCACTCAGGGTGAAACTGAAATCGCTGTCAATCACCAGCAGCTGAAACATCACATGCAGGAAGTGTTTTGTACTGTTTTCTCTGCCTGTTCAGCTTGCATTTAAAGATGATCTTATCTAATTTGCACCTTCCAAAACAATATGTGAACCTAAGCAAAGCCATCATTCAACATTTGAATTTCTCTGAATTTTGCAATGCAGTTCTCCAACCAAGTACAAAAAAAGCATCTATTAGGGTAATATTTGCACATAAATGCACATATTCGTAAAAATAGCATAACAAAATGCATTACAGCTTTCCAAAAATTCACTGAAGAGGCAACAAATCCCCACCCCAGCCAAGACTCCAGCACCTTTACCTGCTTGGCCTCATCATGAATAACCACCAGGCTTGAATTGCGCTCTCCACAAAGTGACTTAGCCGTGTGCCAAGTAGCCTTCCGGAGGGAGAAGTAATAACACCGACCGTCAAAGTATTCCCATTCCCTGCTTCTGGAACCACATGGGAACACTGGCAAAAGAGAAAAGGCACAGAATGAAAGCCCTGACCGTGGCTTCACCCAATGGACTGCAGGTGGAGCGGGCACGCTCCGGCCATCCTTCCACAGCCTTCCCCACCAGGAGGAGAGACTCTTTCTGTTTTCATATAGGCATGCTTTGTAAATTGTGAAGAACAGTTACAATGTGGGGCTTTTTAGGGGATAGAGAAAGCCTTTTCTCCCTCTCTCAGCATAGCACTGGATGGGGGCATCCCGTGAAGCTGAAGGCTGGAGCATTCAGGAGAGACAAAAGAAAATACTTCTCCACAGAGTAGATAGTGAAGGTGGAATTTGCTCCTCTAGGGGGCAGCGATGCTCATTGAGGCAGCAGCAGCAGCAGCAGCAGCAGCAGCCGAGCCCATTTCATCCCTGTAATCCTGAGGGCGCTGGGGTTGTGAGGGTTTGCAGCATATCAACGGCACAAGCTCATGAGTTACACCTGTTTCTAAGCTCCTCCAGCTCAAGGGACTCACAGAGTTCCTGGCCCATGAGGTGTTTGGAGTTCAGGCTTCCCTGGAAGATGCCACGTTGATCGGGAAGACCTGCCTTCTAAAGCCAGGCATTGGAGGAATGATTGTGGGTGACAAATTATGCCCCTCCTGCAGTGGAAACAGGCTCTCTGGCGTAATGCCAGGCGAGAGCCACCTCCCCCAGGCTATTGCAGCCGCAAGCCCCAGGTGGTTTTGGCAAGACACTTACGCTCCTTGCTCATTTCAAGCTGTTTATGTAACTTTTTCGCTTCTGAGGAAAACTTTGATTCTGAAATTGTAAGAAGAGATACAAACACATACAATGTTACCCATATGAGGCAAAAAGAGATATGGTGGAGAGACCTCTTCTCTCATTCCATTTGAACTAACCCAGAATAAGCCAGACTCTGGCAGCCTGGAAGCCACATTTCTTAGAAAATAAACCCTGCTGAGTAATTTGAGGGGAAAACACTCTGTACATGCTTAGACTTAGACACAGTGGCCACTTTCCATGGTTCAAGTTTACCTTTCATTCCCTCCTAACTCTCCTTTGCCCGACTATACTGTGAAATATAGTTCTGCAACTTTGCAGCTGTACGCCGTACTGAAAGGCTTCCCAGCCCATGATGTCACCAAGAGACTTCCTGCTAGTCCCCAGAACTGTCCATATATAAGGACTTGAACATCATGCAGCACTTAAAATATTCTCAGTGGGATTTCCAGTACTTATTTAGATTCTTGATCAGGGATACAGAACATGTGGCCCTTCAAAGGCTGCCCTTCACAAAGCACATCTGCAGATATGCACGTTTCTTCTTCAGTTGAATTCTGCATCCTTGTCTGCCATCAGAGGCCTTGCTTCTAGGCAGCAAGAGGGGCCTTCAACCACATCTGTGGCTAGTTATGGCGTTGCCGCCTCAATAAAGTCCTCATCCCTCCAGCAGGCCTCCCCACAGCACTGCTCCAAGAAGGCCAAAAGCAAGAAGGGAGACCCTGAAGGAAACAGGGCTGGGCTGGGTGGGTGGCCCAACAGTCTGAATCAAGGTAAGGGAGAAATGAACAGGTTGTCCACAGACTAGCTGCCTGTTCTGGCAGCCTTGGGCCCTGACTCAGTAGTCAGTCGGTGGCTACAAGTCCAATCTGGTTATTTTGGAAGAAGAAGAAGAAGAGTTTGGACTTGATATCCCGCCTTTCACTCCCTTTCAGGAGTCTCAAAGCGGCTAACAATCTCCTTTCCCTTCCTCCCCCACAACAAACACTCTGTGAGGTGAGTGGGGCTGAGAGACTTCAAGAAGTGTGACTGGCCCAAGGTCACCCAGCAGCTGCATGTGGAGGAGCAGAGACGCGAACTGGTTCCCCAGATTACGAGACTACTGCTCTTAACCACTACACCACACTGGCTCTCTTTTAAACTGTTTTCACACTGGGCTTAAATGTGAGAGTCTGAATGGGGGGGGGGGATCCCTCCCACATTTTGTCATAATGCTACTGAAGCGTTTCAGACTTTGGAGTCCCTCAATTACCATTGGAGAGCAGAAGCCCCAGCAAGATAATGATCAGCAGGTAAGCGAGCGCCAGGAGCCCATAAACCAGGAAAGAGGAGCTCCATTTCCACCGGAGGAAGAATCTGTCTTCAAGAAGAAAGATAGCAACAAATTTCAAGCAAAATTGTATGAAGTTGGCTATCAAGTAACATCCAGTGGGGTCACTCTGGGTGTCTAAAATTACGAGAAATGTAAGGGATGTTGGTTTTTGTTGCTTTAAAGGTTGGTTCTCCCCCCCCCCCCCAGTTTATGGTGGACGGTGAATTAAGCAGAGCAGTTCTGGATTGATGTGTTTGAGAGCTGTTGGCAGGAGGGAGGTACATGTGTTCCAGGCCCCCAGCCAGCAAGGGCCCCAGACTCTTAGCTATCATTTAAAAAATGTAAATGAATCAGACATTTCTAATGGAAATTATGAAACAGAGTGTGGAAACAACAGCTTTGGCACCTGGGAAGCAGCAGTGTTGCTTTGGGTGCATTGACATCCCTACCAGCAATGGAAGAACAGCTCAATTTCAGTCTCCCACTTTCTCGTTCCAATCTTAAAGTCACACCTCCACATTTCTGCAACATTTCACATTTATATGTAAAAACCCCTCATGAAGATTCATGAGCATAATATTGTGAATTTATCCTATTAAATATATTTTTAAATGCAGTTGTCACTAATGTATGTATTTTACAACAATTTCCCTCAATAATGCATCTTGTATGTTGTTTTCACTAATATATTCATTTTTATGCACACTCTCCTCAAATAGATGCATTTTTGTAAATACTGGTTGGAGAACTGCACCACAAAATCCAGGGGCGTTTAAATTTTGTAGGATGGCTGTGCTTTGATTCTCATATATGTTGTCTCCAGTCCCAGCTGGATTTTCTAGCTGCCTTGGGTCCTGACCCGGTAGTTAGTTGGAGGCTATTCTACAAATCCAAGTTGGTTATTTTAAACAGTTTTCAAGCAGTACTTAAATGTGATAATCTGAATGAGGTGGAAATGAATTAGGCAAATTTGCCTTTAAACATGAACAAAATTGAGTTCCTCATCCCTACCTGTGACTAAACCTGACTAAACAGAGCAGCAGGGACCCAGGAGCTGGGTCTGCTGGTACAGGTCCCAGAACATAACAGTGCAATCCACCGTATGTTTTCTTGGAATAAGTCCCATTGCATTCAATAGAGCTTACTCCCAGGAAAGTGAGAATATAAATGAATTAGACCTCCTATCTCCAGGTCAAGTGAAGTGCAAAGTAGTAAACTGCTGTTAGAGACCGAGTTGGTCAAAGAAAGTTTGACAAAAGTCATGAGCATGTAAATCTTCCTTCCAGCTGTATCTTAAAATACCTGCCACTGCCAGTCTCCTGCCCTAGCATCTCCTCTACCTGGCACTACCTGTACCAGGTACCTGAAGCCAGGTGAACACTTTGCTGCTCAGTGTGCAGTTTCACCGTGGCTGCTTATTGAAGTGGTGCCCACTCTAAAGCCACTGGAAGGAAAGGAAACCCCTTTACTTCTCCCCTTTCCCAAATCAGCCGTAGACTCCCGTCATAAAAGCCAATGGACATATTTATCTGAAATTTGGCAGGTTTTTCACCCTGAGGAATTTTGATTCCTCTGTGATATCTACTATTTTCCAACCATTTGCTCAGTAATATCATCTATTTTCTAACCATTTGCCCATAAAACACTATGGGATAAAGTGACACCCCCCCCCATAATGATACAGTCTTCCCTTACGGGAGAACCACTGCAGCTATTTGGCAGGCATCTCTCCCTTGGAAAGGAGGACAATGTCTGCAAATTTTATCAACTTCTGCCCATAAATTTAAGTTATGCACATTTCTGAGTCCCTGGATATATATGCCTGTACTTTAGCAGGGAGACTAGGCCTGCCAGTTTGGTAAGCTTCTGTCCAAAGCAAGTGGACCACTTAGATCCAATAGTGAATTCAGATCTGGACTCTGTTACCACAAAGTGCTTCCAGATGAGAGAGAGTGCTCCTGAATTGCCAAATCTGGATCTAAATCTTGAGGCCAGGGCACACCCCAAATATTTACCTGCTGTTCTGGGTGCCTTGGCTTCTTCCGTCTCTGCCAGGTATACACGGTCTCCATCTTCCTCTTGCTCATAAACACCAAGTAGAACCATCTTGCTCTTGTTTTCAAATTTCTCCTCTTGCTGGGTTATAATATGAGCGGCAAATTGAGGAACTTTATCAGGAAATATAAAGATCTATTTCCTTCCCTCTCCTCCCCCTATTTCTTAGGAAGATCAGGGGAAATTCAGACACGTGCAGTCCCCTCGTTTCAGGGAATAAATTTCCTTAAGAAGGAACATCAGTTTCTGCCCCCTCCTCCTCCCAGTCTGCTCCCTCTTCTCCCTCTGACCACTCATCATCATCATCCCACCAAAAGCTGTAGCCATAAATAAAATAATTGTTTAAGCCCCACACTTTGTTAATGTTTTCTATGGTGACTTAGACACATGTGTGTGTGCATGCACGTGCGAGTATCTCAAAGAGATGGGGCGCTCGTGTGCTACAGCTGCTGTTGTAACAATGGCTGCTGCTTGGGCAGGGGAGGGGGTGTTGAGCCCTGCAGCCCCCTCCCCAAAGTTTCAACCTGTACCCCCAACCATGCATCTTCTCCACTCTTCCCTTACAATGCCTGCATTGGAATCACATGTTCACTTCCCCTTAACTGCAGCATGAAAATTTATTTGGAAAGTGCTGACTCCAAAAGTGCAAACACCCAAGAACGTCTTACTCATCCTTTCCTTATAAAATGGCTTGTTCTCTTTGTCTTTTAAGGCCCTGCCCCAGTTTATCAAAATCACAAAGCTTTGATTAACTGAACATTGAAACCACTATTAATCCCCACCCCCACAAAGAACTGTATTGCCTGCCTGCTAATGATGGGAGTCTAAATGACTTGAGGTGCCTCCATTTTGTGTATTGCTCTTTCAGAAAACACAGTGACTCAGGTGGAATGAAGTGGGCACAGAGCCAGGGGGTGAAACGACCCTTATTCCCCCACTGGGTGTTCAGAGATGTCTGTTGCCTCTTTAGGATCGTTAGGGCTCAGGAATTGGCTCTAGTACTGAGGTTTTGGGATTTATTCTCTGGGTAGCAAGTTAAATCTCACGGCAGTCAGCTAGTCTCAGATCAGGACCTTTGAATCTTTGGATAAAAATCCTGCTTTAAAAGAAAGACCACTCAATGTGTCATTAGGATTTTACCTGCTCATCCTTTGTCTCCCATTCCAATAATATGTTATACCTTTTAAACAGCACTTTTACATTCCATTCCAACAGGTCTCTCTCCAGTTGTGATATTTATTCCCCAAATCCTCATATCCTATCTTTCTTAAATACTTCATTCAAATGATATTGTATCCATGTTGTTAATTTCCCTGATAATTCCTTAAATTATTTAAATTTATACTCTCCTCCCTCGTTTTAATAAATTTCTATAAGTTGTCCACCCTTCTATCATGTTCTATTTCTTTACTGCTATAGCTTCCAATGGTGAGAGCCAAAGTGGTGTTTTTACCTCTAATAAATTCTTGTATTTATCCCATACTCTATAGAATTTTTCCCTAATTATATGATTTGTAAATCCTTTATGAACTTTCACCTTTTCATACCATAAATATGCGTGCCAACCAAAAATATTGTCATGACCAGTGGTTTTTCTTTCCGGGGGGATGCAAGGGTACGCATACCTCTAAACATTTTGTGAATCTAAGTTTGGCCTCATTGAGGGGCAGTATTTCAATATGAGTAGGAAAATGAGAGTACCCCTAAACATTTTTTAAAGGAAAAAAAAGCACTGATCATGACTTTCTAAGTCTAGAACAGTGGTACCTTGGTACTTGAATGGCTTGGCTCCAGAAACTGTGTCTGAGGCATTTGAAATGAGGAAGAGACATCACCTTCATGGGTTACCATGTGGAGCTTTGGAACAGAGAGAGCAAGTTCCAGGACACACAATGGACTCCTCTGGAGTCCTGTTCTCATCACACACTACCTTGGCATAATGGGAAGGAACAGGAGATTCAAATCCTGTTGTCCTTCTAAAAAGCAAGTGGTGGGGCAATCAGGATTGTCCTTCTTAAAACTGCTCTAATGGGATGATGGGTCCAGTGAGAGGGGATTTGCTTTGTATGCAGAAAATTACCTGTTCAATCCCCGGCATCTTCAGGTAGTGCAGTGAATGTCCCCTGCCTAAAACCCTCCCAAAGACACCACTGAAGGACAGGATGGGGGGTGTTTGTGTGAGAGGGAGCCTCTCCCTTCCCCCACTGAGATCTTGATCTAAATCAGCCCTCTCAGTGTCTTCTCATAAAGGAAAATCTGTGCAGAGTCCCAAGCAAAGGATCCAGTGTTGCCAGGATTGTGTACACAGACAGTTTAAAGTGGATCTGATATATTCCAGGTATACTTGTTTTTCACATTGCCCACACAATGTTATACTCATCCAAGTGGCAGCCTGCATTCTCCCCTCCCATATTTAATTCAGGTTTTTGATCAGTGGATAATGCAGTAGGGTAAGAAAATCCCATATAAAATCAAATATTAGCTAACTGTGGATCTTTTTAAAAAAGGAAAAAGGAAAAAAAAAAAAGATGTGTAGTGATGTTTTGCTGGGTGCCATCTGTCACCACACACTGCTGACAGGGCCCTGTGTGACACACATGGTGGTGCTTTGGGCTGCTATTGTTGTTTTTTACCCACTGGACTGGTCTACTGGTGAACATACACATTTAAAGGCTGCTAAACAATTACCTTCCCACATGCCCACAGTGGACCTCAGTGTTCCAGAACTCAGGCAGAGTGAGGGACCAAGCATCACCCACTTGGGGTTTTATTTCAGTGTCAAGCCAAGCTTCAAGGTATACAGACTGAAAGCCTATCAAATCCATTTGGCATAGCTGCTGCTGAGGTGCCAAAATAATTAAAGAGCAGAAATCCTGAATACAGTAGTCAGCAGGGATCTTCAGCGTCAGCCAGGAGTTAACCAAAAAGTAGTCAAATGGTTTTTAAACTCAAGTTATCTTTAGAGCACCTCTTTGATTACGTTAGGGAAGTGACATTTCTGTGTGGGGAAATCCCACAGCGCCTGGCCATTGAGCCTCGGATGCCTGCCTGGGTGAGGTTCCGCCAAAGTGCTTAGGTCCCCCTGCCCTGCTTCTCGCTCGGCACGGGCTTCTCACAGATGTAGTAGCACAGGTAGCTGCAGTAGACATCGTTCCATTCCCCAGAACCCCAGAGATGCGCACAGTCTTCGTTCCCACTGTTATTCGGTTCCCCTGGCTTCCAGTACCTGCATTGAATGTTAAATACTTTGAAAAATATCGAAAATCCAAGATATACAGAATTTGATAGACTTCCCTCTTGATGTCTTTTTCATGGCCAAAAAGCAGTTTGGGTGGGGTGCAGGAAGAGAGATTTGGACTGGGGTCATAGTGCCTGAGAGGTCTAATCATGCAACAGAACTGATCCAAGTCCTCTGGCTATTAGTCACAAATATATTGGAGAGGTGGTGTTCTTGCATTGTGCCCCTGTGTTTGAACAGGATTGCAGTGCTCCACGCTTCCCCCTTATGCCATTTTCTCACTGAAACCATCTCCACTGCCATATCTTGCTGTAGGCAGTCCATGAGGACTATTTTTCAGAGCATCTATGGTGGATTTCAGTTCAAAAATGAAAAAAAGGATCCAAGGACATACTTAAGGGGATGTAGAGTTTGACCCTTTAGAAAAGCATTTCCCAACCTTGAGTCTCTATATGTTGTTGGACTACAAATCCCATCAGCCTGGACCACTGTCTATGCTGGCTGGGGATGATGGGGACAGTAGTCCAACATTTGGGGTCCCAAGGCTGGGAACAGTCACTGTAGAAGGAAGCTTTTGGTGAGGTTATGCTTGAAAGAACATCAGTCATGTGAGAATTCCCGCTGGCAGAATTTGAGAAGAGAATGCCATTTCCAAATTTGTTTTGACCGCACTTGATGCCAGCTGCATAACAAAAGGGATGACAACTGCTCAGTGCTTACGTGAAGCCCGAGTAGTAACTGCTGCCATCAATCCATCTCCACAGTCCTTCAGCATCTCTGTCCGTGAGGCCCATCCAATAACGGTCATTCCTGGTCCGGGTCATAAGGAAATTCTGCATGAGAAAGAAAAATCAGATAAATATGGCCATGAGAGTACATGGACTTTCTGTTGGAAGATGACGTTTAGGAGGATCCAGAATCAGTTTCTCGGCCATTGCTGTGTTGGGTTCCACAGGGTTCAGTTCTGCCACGGGTACTGCATCAGCATAGAGCTTTATGCAGCCAAAGTAGTATGACCCATGTGCATCAACAGACTGGTGGTGGTCCCTAAGGTTAGCAGAAGTACATTTTGTCGGGGGGCGGGGGAGAAAACCAAAACAGCTCAATGAGATCTGAGAATGCTCAGTGAAACACTGCCTGGCTGTTTGTGTGCAGGAAATGAAAGCTGGGTGTCAGGGAGTATTGGACTGGAGGCTCCTGGCAGAGGGTGCAGCTTCCTGGCTGGCTGGCCCTCTGAAAGCATGCCATGTGGCAACATTTTGTGGTGAGCATGGCTGGCCACTCAAGGCCACTCCAGCACAGAACCTGGCGGGAAGAGTTGCAGCTCAGCGGCAGAGCATCTGCATTGCTTCCTGAAGGTCCTGGGATCCATCACCCGGCAGCTTCAGGTCGAGATGCAGAAAGACTCCTGCCTGAAATCATGGAGAGCCGCTGAGAGTCAATGTAGACAATCCTGAACTAGATGGATTAGTGGTCTGACGTGATCTAAGGCTGCTTCCTAGGTTTCTATGTTGAAAAGCACAGTACAGCATGGAGCACGAGTAGCCATTAGATGGGTTTATCAAGGAAGAGGCAAATCCTCCCAAGTTGAATTCACTGGAAAATCTTGAAGGCATTCAGAGCCAGGTACAGGTGTACAGAAACACATCCACTGGACCAACCATGGTCAGTATGTTGATACAGGGGAACATCCGTAGTGGCGGTCAAACTGACTTTCAGAGACGTTTGTCCACAATTTTCTTTTTGAGGAACCCCTGATAAGCATTCAGGAAAACCCCAGGTTCTCTGGAGCCCAGTTTGGAAACTGTAGCCTGGCTGTGATCGGGAGATGCATGCCAAGTAAGTTGGACTGAGGCAACTAAGCCCCCCAATCTCTCTGGGTGCAATGGTTTCCCCCAACTTTCCCTGATTCCTCCAACTCCAGCACACCAGCCCTGGCCGTTTCCTTTCTTTTTACCTGTTCAGGCATACTATCAATGACAACCAGCTTTGAATTTCTGACAGCGCAATCATCCCTGGCCTGCATCCAGTTAGTTTTCTGCAGGGAGAAGTAGTAGCATTTTCCATTGTGGTATTCCCACTCTCTAGTGTCAGGATTGCATGGGAACACTGAGCAAAGGAAAGAGAGACAACATTAGCCAATGGCTTGAAAAGTAAAGTAAAGCTTAGAGATGTCTGAGAGCACAGAAAGTGCAGGAGGCATGTATCTAGCTATGCAGTCGCCCATCTATTTAAAGGAGGAGGAGCTGGCAAAGTGGTGCCCTCCAGATGATGTTTGAATGCAGCTCCTACGTTCATAAGAAGAGCTCTGTTGGATCAGGCCAAAGGCCCAACTAGTTCAGCATCCTGGTCTCACAGTGGTAAGCAGATGCCTATGGGAAGCCCACAAACAGTCCTCTCTGCACTTGTGATTTCCCAGAAAATGGAAGTTCAGAAGTTGGCTGCCTCCAAAAATGAACATTCTGGCTGGGACTGATGGTAGTCAGCCTGCTTTCACATGGCAGTTAATTCCGTTTTAACAGCTGTTCCATACCCTCCAACATGTCATGACAAAAAACTGGGACACCATCTTCCAGGGCTGCACTTCTGCACAAGTTACATGACCTGTGCAAGATTGCAGTCCTGAAAAAACACTTTATTAGGGCACAGTGCCCCAAAGAGATTGCCTCCCCCCCAAATAAAAACTTTTCTTAGGGGAAAATTGCAGTGCGAAATCAAGCAATATTGCAGTGCCCAAAATGTTTGCCATGCTCATGAGAAAAAACAGGATTTCTCATTTCCTGGGACGGTTGAGGGATATGCTGTTCCCTAACTGTAAAGTTCTGTATTATATGTGAGCTTTCACAAAAGCCACTTCTGGAACTGTAGAGGAGTATAGTGCAAGTTTAGTGCCCATTTCTGTCTTATTTGCTTCCAGAAAAAAATCTGTTTGCAAAAAATATGGAAACAAATGCTAAACTTGCACCATATTCCACTATAACTCTGGAAGTGGCTTTTAGATCATGTGAAAGCTCAAATATAACATGAATTGCAAGTGGAGAGTGCTGTTCTGGACTCAAAGGGTCTTTGGACAGGTTCGGCAAGGCGCTTCTGATATTCCTTTTATACTTGAGATCAATTAGGAGAGGCTTGAAAACTCATAAGAGAAAATCACTGAGGGCCACCACTGCTATGTGAGGCACCGCTCCCTAGCTTTCAAGCTCTGCTCCCTGTTGTTTAGGGTCTGAGATTCAGGAGAACTGATCACCCTAGAGAAGAATATAAGTTTGGGGTGGGGGGAAGTAGGCTGTAAGCAGAGACCTTTCTAACCCCTGGATCCAGCAAGTGTTAAAATATAAGTCTGGCTAGTTTCCAGTGTTGAGGTGATAGTCCAGGTGATGGGCCATTAAGGAAAACAAAGTGGATCTGTGAGAGGGTATTTAGGAAAAAGACAAAGGCAAGAGTTGAGAGTTCAGTGAGTGAGCCAGAGGGAAAAGGAGCAAGCTGGAGAGAGAGTCAGAGCAACAATTGAGAACACTGTTTGATTATTTCTGTTTGGAATCCAAGGCTGTGCATATGCGAGAAACCAGATCCTCTTGGGTTTTTAATGCTGTGATCCCCCCCATTGTAGGATCGGGTTGCATATGTATTTCTAAATAAATCATAGAGACACCACAGTCTCCGCTAAGCCTCATTCCCAAAGGAAACATGAACCCTGGGTGAGAATCTGGAAGACCTTGGATCTCACACCGTGCAGGGATTGGAGTGGCAGGCAACAATATGTTACAAGACTTACATTCATAATCATGTCCCATTCGCGGCTTTGGACTCTCATCAATCAATTCACTCAGTTCTGATGAAAGTGTTGTTGCTTAAAATTTTAAAAGAAGAAAAGAGGGAAATGTTAGAAATTTAGAGCTGAAATGAAACATATTAAATGGCAGGCGTTATGATGCACGGAGGTGTGATATGGTTTATTATTCTTGAGAGACAGCAAATCAGGAGAGGTTTAGCGATGAAATGCTTAGTAATAACTTTGAATGTCAGTGTTGTGCTAATTAATCAATTAACTTTGAAACAATGCCTCCCTTTCCCACACTCCTCCAAACATCACAAAGTGGTTTGAAGTTGGCATTACGCTAATTGTATAACAAATTATCTCCTAATATAAGGGTGGGAAACCTGTGGCCCTGCAGATGTGGACTGCAACTCCTGTTATAGATGCCCCCATGTATAAGATTTCCCCTATTTTGGGGGACTCTGATTTAAGAAAATGGGGGATGGCTCCCATGTATAAGACACCCCCAAATTTTGGACATTATTTTCAGGGGGAAATCTAGTCTTATACACGGAAAAGTACGATATTTTATTTCATAAAAACACTTGATTGTAAACCTCAAAGTGCTTTACAAAAAGATAAAACAATAAAATTAAGAAAAAAGTCACAACCCTAGTTTAAAATAATTGAGTAGACTTATCTAAACAAGAATATTTTAGCAGATGCCAAAAAGAGTACAATGAAGCCTGCTTGATCTCAATAGGCAGGGAGTTCCAAAGTGGAGGTGAAGACCCAGTTCTTATAAATGTGGAACGGATGAATGTCACAGTCCTCTTTGTGTGATATTTGTGCAGGCCCTAATCTCGTTCAAAATGGAGAAAATGACCTTTAAATATATTTTTTAAAGGGAGTTTACAGAATGGTGGAGATACAGGTTGGGCATAGCAGTATCCCTTCCCATTAAATAGATATGCTGTGTATCTGGGACAAACTATAAATTATGTTAAATGCACCATTTCATTTCTTCACTTTTAAAAACGGACATGTGGAGCAGTTCCAAAAAATCCCCCGCCACACCCAAAAATGTCTGCTTGCCTTGGAAGGAAAACTTCCATTACTGAAATTGCTTCGGGGGGCTTTTTTATTGGCAAGAGTCCTTCTTGCAGTTTTTGTTTTTTTAAAAATCCACCAGGTTAATTGATGGGACTTAATGTAATGTATGGTTTAAAATGGGGTTTGAAGCCCCTGTGGCTGGAAAGTAGGTCCTGATGGATGGGTGTCCTTGAAAGGGAATCTGCCCACCATCACCACCAGTCAAAAGAGTGTTGGGAGAAGACAGCATGCTTGGTTGAAGGTATATTCTCTCAATTCACATCTGGTGATGGCTTGGTTGAGTGTGGGTTGATCAGATGCCCCAGGAACACTCCCAGAATCCTCTGCATCTCTGTGGCAGATCTGCAAGGGATGGATAAACTGAAGGTGGAAAAACAAGGAAAGTGCTACAGTACCAGCCAGGGAAATTGCATTTTGCCAGGGACAGCGTATTCTGGTTAAATGCTCTGGCAGCGCAATAGTCTTTCAAAGGAAGGGACAGATACGAGGGGAGGTTTGGGAACAAAATAGGAAGTATCATTGTTGTGCAACTACCACCTGCCCCAGAATCCTGATTTGTGCAGAAAAGCTCACTCGATGCTTCCATTTTTCCTTTAGTCCAATTCAAATATGGAGGATTTGAACAAACCAAAAGCATTTTTCCAGTATCCCATTTTCATTGATTTCCTTCCCTCCCTTTGCTCCTATGAATTCCAGCCCAAAGGGGTCGCTAGTGATGCTTGGGAAGCTAGTATAGTTTATATTTCAAAGGACCGTTTTATCCAGAATTGAGTAAGGCGTTTCCCCCACTGTGATGGAAAGAAATGGTATGAGTGTGTAAATAGTTTTGTTTGGGAAGCGAATGGCCTGAATGAGAGGCAGAAGCTGAGGAGGGAGACAAGGAAAATCTAGTAAAGTAAATCTAGTAAAAACCACACAGAATGGATCCAAGTGCACAAGAGCAGATAGTGGGTGAGAAATATGAAATAGGAGAGAGCGATATCAAAAGTAGTGAGAGGTGGGAATGAAACACAGTGCGAAAGCAGAAATGGTAGGGAGATAAGCTAAAATCTCCCGGCAAGAGAATATGAACTAAGGAAGACAAATCTAAAGGGCAGGAATATTGAAACTCGAAAGAGTTGGGAACTAACAAAGAGATTGCAGGCTGGAAAGAGGGAAATTAGAAGAGTTAGTGGGAAAGGATTATAAAGTAGAAAAGATCCAATAGATTGGGGGGGGGGAGAGAAGAAATCACGCATTCAGCGGCACTTGTTCACAAGAGGAATGTGTACTTGGATCAGAAAAGAGGATTTGGACATGAGAAGATACCAAAATAAGACTCGAAAGACGGAATGTGGATAACGGCAATCGGATTGCAAAAGATGACAAAGAATGGTCCAAAGGACGGAGGAAAGGCCTGCTTGTGGAAGTTGCCAAAGCCGAAGGGATTCAGACCCACGGGTGGACATTGGGTGCGACAGGCGCAAATCCTGATGGCACGAGAGACCCATTAGGAGCAATGGAAACCCACATAAGACTTTTCAAGTTGCTCTCCCCCTTGCTCGCAGGGAGGGCTCCATGCTAGTCAGTCCAATAGCTTTATTACCTCATGGCGCAAGAAACCAATAGAGTCTTGGGACAGAGACCTTTTGAACCTGCTACCTCTGTGTGCCGTGTGGGGTTTTTTGGGGGGGGAGAACAGTGCTGTGAGACACCCCCTCAAAAAAAGCCTCCCTGCCCCGTTCCCTTTGACTGAGGGTATTGGGGTTCATCACCCTGACTGGCCGTTTTGACTTGTTCTGTTTTGGGTTTGTTTTGTTTTCTTGCTCTAGATTGCCTTTGCTTTTATTATCATCATTTTTCTTCTATAAAATTGAAGACAATTTCTGCCCTGGGATTCATTTGGGTAAAAGGAGGAGGAAATGAGTGGGGAGGAAAGTCTGGTTCACCCCAAAACACACACACCTGTTTGCTGGGTATCTATACAAGCCCACACACAGACCAAACCACACTTTGCATCATTCAGACCAGATTGCAGTGTGTGTGGGAAAGCTCAAAATGTTATGTGGCGGAAGTACCAATGTGGCTTACGTACCAATACATTTTTGTGAACCGCTCTTATTTGGGGTTTTTTTTCACCATGCCAATGTCCCCTGTGGAGGGGGTTGGAATAGTTTTGTCTGGTGAAAGCACCTGAACCATAAGAGAAACCATTTCACACAGCTTGCCACATGAAGCTGCTTACAAAGTTGTTTCGAGCAATTTGCCTAGCACAACATTTAATCTCTGTTCTGGTCCTTGGTGGCTGATGGCAGCCATTTTGTTTCTTAGGCCGAGGGGTTAGGATTGCCACTTGGTCAATTTCTGACTGATGTACCTGTTCTGTTTCTTCCTTACAAAACAAAACCAGGCCCTGCAGCTTATTCCTTATGGTTTTGATTTTCTCTTTTAAGTGGTAATCCTAAAACAATGGCTGGTTGTCTGCCAACACGAGGAAAGATAAATGAGGTTAGGACACCCATGTTGAAACAGTTCCCGCACACAAATTCCAATTGGATCTACTTGAATTGACAACATAAGTTACAGCCTTAAGGCCAAACTAGATGTGTAGGTTTTTTTCTCTCACAGTATTTTTTTTCCTTTTTAACAATAATAGTGGGGGTGGGCTTAATTATTTCTGTGTGATTGTGTGTTTTGTAACTTCTATATTTTACCAGGTGAGGCAAGTGGGATGAGGGGGTGGTTTAGTATGTGACTGGGAAAACGGTCTGTGTGACTGGGGAAGGATTCACACGACATTCCTCCATTCCAATATTTGGCTTTTCTGGTGTGCCTATACAAAACAAGATGGCAATGGAAGGAGATTTCCAGATCCTGGTTCTCCTGTCGTCCCATCCAGATTAGCTAGAAGCAGTGCTTTTTGTGTGTGACAGTGCTCATCAGTACAGAGCACCGTCATGTCATTTATTTTATTTTTGGATGCCCGTGGCAGCCATTTTGTTCTGGCACCCTCAGCATTTCTTTTGAGTACTGGCACCTCTTAATTTTTTTAACAACAACTAAAGCAGTGCCAGGAAAGGCCCTGAATGGCACACTTATGAGTATGATAAAATGAGCGAGCTAGATTCACATTTCTGGTGGTTGTTATTTGGTACCAATGATTGGGGGGTGGCTCTTCCCCATTTTTAATTTTTTTGGTTTGTTTTTTTTCCGGTGCGCACCTTAACATCTAACAAACAGGTGCAGAAGTTTGGGAACAACTGCGCTAAATAATACCGCTCACCTGACTAGCCGGTTGGCAGCCCTGCCCAGTTTATACACCATTTAAGACGCAGGTTTTGAGACTCTTTTGCGGCAGGCTTAATATTTCAGAAGGTCCCAACATGATGTACTGTACCTGTAATGGAAACCACCACTGTGGCAATTTCCACCCCTTGTGAGACTCTTAAAAAGGTGCACCAGTGCTGTTCGTGGAGTGGTTTATGTGCCCCTGCGCTTTCTTCACCCTACACTGAAATACGGTGCATGTGCGCACCCAACATGCCCAGCCACAGGAGCAAACGGGAAGCTTTTGCTGTTTGCGTCTCTCCTGCTGGAGGCTATGAGATGGCAGGGTCTAACCTGCTCCCAGCTCTGTCCCACGGCCCTACCACGGTGGTGTTGAAATAAAAAGCCCATGACCCACATGGAAGCATAGGTGAGCTGGAGGGGAGAGCAAAAGCATTTAAGAGGCACACAGAGGCATGTAAACAGAGAAAGAATGGCAGAAGGGAGTGAGGAGGCACGAGATCCTACAGCCCTCATGATGTTAGGCTGTGACCCCATCATGGCTGACGGGAGTTTGGAAGGATCATAGATTTTCCAGGCATGCTGGAAGAATGGAGAACCCCAAATTTCAGTTCATTGGCTGGGGTGGGGGATCCTTCCATTGGTACAGCCATGATTGAGATTTGTCATTGCGATGATCCCCTAAGTCTCAGGGAATTGCCACTGCAAATCTAAAGCAAGGCTTTACCAACAGAAGTGTCATGGCTCCCTCCCCAAAGCATTCTGGGAATTGTCATTGGGTAATGTTTCTGAGGATTCTGTTGTAACCCCCAAACTACGCCCTGACAGAACTAAAGCATCCGCACCCAGCCCATGCCCATTAAATGTTTACTTGGGAGCAAGTCTTGCTGAGTTTAATAGGTTATGCTCCCAAGTATGTGCAGAAGACTAACCTTTGGCTACTTTGGTGGCAGTGAAGTTAAATGGAGAGTTAATTAAGATGTCTGGGCAAGAATATACACACAGGATATTTCAAGGTGCATATTCAAGATTTCTCATGTCTTAACATGCATAAAAGGATAAGTAATGTGGTAAAATCGTGGTTCCGTTTCCCCCTATTTTTCTTTATGCTTTTTGAACACTCATCTCCCGGAGTGGGCTATGGTGTCCCTTTTATTCCTAAGCATCACAGAGTCTGTTATAACACTGAATGTCCCACTCACCTGCATTTTTAACTACCCAAAGATCAAAATGGGCTCTTTTCTGGGCTAAGTAGCCGTCTTAGTAACATTAGACCAAAACTGGCTCCCTGCCCTTTTGGCATGGATGCAATTGTTTAATTTGGAGGGGTGGTGTGACTGCCTTTTCCCCAGTGTAGTAACGACAGTGATGCAGAAAGAAAGCATCTGTTGGATTTTTGCTGTCGAAAGTCACAGAGGTCCCATCCCCACCCCCAAAGTTGGCTTCCCTGAGGTGGAGTCTGTTACTTCCTTGCGGGCGGAAGCCTAAGCAAAGGGATCCACAAATACAGAGGGCCTTTGGAGGCTTCCAAGGAAGGACGAATTTCAATTGTGGGGGGAAATATACTCTGGAGGTTCCCCCATCACTCTCTTGTACAGTTTTGCCTAAACAATAAAATATATTTTTTTCCAAAAAATAAAAATAAAAATAAATAAATAAATAAATAAATGTGGAACGGGCATTATGTGACGCCTGTTGTAGTGCCAGTTCTGTCAATCAATGTGGTTGAGTGGCGCATGTGCAGTAATCTATCGACCATGTTTGCTTGGGTTGATGGGCGATGGAGACCAGTAACACGAGTAACAATGGGAACATTATATTAGACCTTTTATGGGCCTCTACACAGACCAGAACCCTTGCCGGTTGTGCTTCGGCCGCTTCACCGCCAGGATCTACCATGGGATGAGGCACCTTTCCTTCCCAGATGTCTGCTTCTGCTCTGTGGGTCCTGGACTCTCCCGGCTCTGTCCTTTGGGGCCTCTCCACTCTTCCAGCCAAGGTTCCCTCACGCAAGAGTTGTCTGGGTTCCTCTTACACTGCTCTCAGCTCCAGCCAGGCCTTAGGGATCCAGCCCCTGGTCATCCAATAAAGTTTCACTTGAGGATCCTGGATATTTCTCCCCTGCTGCCCCATTTCTGGCACCGCAAGCTAGAAGTTCACCCCACAGCATCCTTGTTCTTACCATCCCTTTCCAGCCTAGCAGAACATGGACAGTTACTTTCCCAGGCCGTTGCTTAGCAACTTGGTGAGATGGGGTGGATGCTTCAGAGAAGAGAGTGTGGCCTTCCTCACTGACCAGTCTAACCAGGAGACATGCACGAAAACCCATCTTGCTCCTCCTGGCCTGGGAAGTCATAGAATCATAGAATTGGAAGAGACCACAAGGGCCATCGAGTCCAACCCCCTGCCAAGCAGGAAACACCATCAGAGCACTCCTGACATATGGTTGTCAAGCCTCTGCTTAAAGACCTCCAAAGAAGGAGACTCCATCACACTCCTTGGCAGCAAATTCCACTGTCAGGAGGTAAGAGAACTTCAATAATGTGCCACCTGCATGCAATATGCCCCCTTTTTCGGTCTGGGCAACTTCGCTGGCTTTCCATCCCTACCTCTGCCCCTCTTACATCAGGGGGTAAAAGCCCTCAGGGAAAGCAGGAAAGAACCTGCCTGTGGGATTCAGCTCTCTCACCAGGAGAATCTAACTTCAAGCAGAGGCCCTCAGACCACCACTAGGGTAATGGGAAACGTAGTCCAGAAACTTATGGGGACCATAGTTTGAAGAACCCTGAGTTAGTGGATGGGGGCCAGCCAACACGCTACCCACTTCATAAGGATGTTGTACTGGGACATTTTGGGGAGAAAAGTGACAGATGATGGCAGACTGCTGCTTCCTCACCCCCACGAGTGGCAAGTCTGTCTCCATGAACCCTTAAAAATCCCCCAATTGCCAAAACAGGACCCCCATCAAATCATCACCTGTGAATGGAGTGGTAAATGTTGGCAGTGGATTTTTGCCTCCTGCTAGACTTCAGGGCCCCTTCATGGATCACTGCCTTGCCGTGGCGAAGGGGCTTGAAGAACTCAGAGAAGCTATGAACTATGCCGAGCAGGGCACCCAAGATGAACAGGTCATAGTGGAGAGTTTTGACCAAACGTGATCCACCTGGAGTAGGAACCGGCAAGCCACTCCAGTATCCCTGCCAAGAAAACTCCATGGACAAAGACAACAGGCATATAAAAGTTATGACGCTGGAAGACCTCATGAGAAGAGAAGACTCCCTGGAAAAGACCCTGATGTTGGGAAAGATGGAGGGCACAAGGAGAAGGGGACGACGGAGAATGAGATGGTTGGATGGTGTTCTTGAAGCTACCAGCATGAGTTTGATCAAACTGCGGGAGGCAGTGGAGGACAGAAGTGCCTGGTGTGCTCTGGTCCATGGGGTCACGAAGAGTCGGACACGACTAAACGACTAAACAACAACAACAACAAAGACTTCAGGGACGCGGGTGGCGCTGTGAGTAAAACCTCAGTGCCTAGGGCTTGCCGATCGCATGGTCGGCGGTTTGAATCTCCGCAGCGGGGTGAGCTCCCGTCTTTCGGTCCCAGCTCCTGCCCACCTAGCAGTTCGAAAGCACCCCCAAGTGGAAGTAGATAAATAGGTGCCGCTTTATAGCGGGAAGGTAAACGGCGTTCCGTGTGCTGCGCTGGTGCTGGCTTGCCAGAGCAGCTTCGTCACTCTGGCCAGCGCTGGCCTCCGGCCTCTTAAGTGAGATGGGCGCATAACCCTAGAGTCGGACACGACTGGCCCGTACGGGCAGGGGTACCTTTACCTTACCTTTACCTTAGACTTCATTTACCCTTCCCTGGAGACCCTGAGGCAAGGACTCTTGGTCAGATTTCCAAAAGTTGGCAGCACTACAACTGAACACAAATCAGCTTTCACTTCCCTTCATTTAGTGATTTTGCTCATTTTTGTTTAGGCGGGTATTGATAGTTATTTTTCTATCTAGTTAAGTCAGATTGATTCACACCCTATGCCATTATGAGCAGGGCTGATTATTGTTGTGCCAGTTGTGCTAGAAATATTTATATTGAGGGGCAGCATAGAAATCTTTAAAATAAATATATAAATTCATTCATAGTTATTAAAGAATAATAAACCAACACATACACCTCCCTTTGTTTCTGATGGAGACAAAGCCAAGAAACAATGTCCTTTATAGATGAAATGTTTTGAACGATAAAGAGGAAAATGGTCAAAGTACCTTTGGAAAGGGCCACGATGCAGAAAACAGCAGCTCCCAGGATAGAGACCATCAGCAGGATGCAGATGTGGAAGACCGGCCTCCGGGTGAAATTAAGGTAACTTCTTTCTTTAAATAAAGAAAAGAAAAAGAAGAAAAAGATATAGCCATTGTTCCATGACTGCTGGAATCATGCAAGAATCTTTATTCCAACAGAGTTTCCAGCAAGTGCTTTGAGTTGAGGATATGCACCCATTGTGAGCGCATTGTGATGAGTGTGCCAGGCCCCTGTAATCCCTGGATGGTGCAAGTGTTAAATCTAATCTGTGCTAGATGGCAAATGGGTGGGGCCCCTCACTCAACTCAGAGATAGTTGGAAGGACAAAGCCTGAACTGAGAGTTGAGAGTTGCTCTGTTGTGAGCTAGAAGCAAAACAGCAAATGGGGAGCGAGAGAGACAGAGCAATGATTGATTTCTGTTGGAATCCAAGGTTGTGGCTACCGGAGAAACAAGACCCTTGCTGTGAACTCCTCCATCGTAGGCTCAGGTTGTATATATGAGTAAATAAACCATATATCATAAAGACACCAGAGTCTCCGCTGCGCCTCATTTCCAAAAGGAAACACAAGCCCCTGGTAAGTGCCTGGGATCCCTGGAATCTTGCACCCCTTGGAGACTGGGGTGGTGTGCAACGGTATCTTACTGCAGTTGCATGATGTCTTGGAACTTTCTTGAAGTATCAGCTGTGCTGCTTGCTGTGCGGCTGCAGCCTTGTGTTGTTTTGTGGGGGGAGGGGTTATTATTATGAACTAATAAAGCAGAATAAATCTTGCACTATGGTGGGGTTAAGAAACAAACATGCCCACAATAAAGCAGCAGTCTTGGAAGGGCCCCTGGAGTCACTTTCGCCCCTCCACCTCTGATTTCCTTAGCTGCTTCTGTGCCCGGCAACCTGGCCTGAACATTAAAAGAACCTCTGGATGGCCTTTTTCTTAAGCATTCATTCGGATTTGCTATTACAAAGCCTACAGGTCTTTATTTAGCAGGCATCCTTTGTTTGCAGGGAGGTTCCGTGACAAAAGAGGGACAAAGGATTTGCTTGCAGGTCTTCCCATTAGCCATTTGCTCACGGCACATTTTTCAGTGCATTTCCACCTGTCACTTTCCTAACCGTAAAAAAATCTAATCAATCATCAAATCTGTTTATTGTGAGGACCATGCCTGTACACAAACATCAACACAACAATAGTTAAAAAATATTAAAATTCATTACATACTACGCCAACAAAACCTTCATCCCACAAAATAGAAAGAGAGGGAAAACAAGCAACGAGTTAAACAGACGATGAAGGGGTCTTTACATTGTCATCCATAAATCTTTCCCTGGCTTTCATGGCCTTCATCACAAAAACCGCTACCACATGGGTAATACGTGGGTTTGCATCGACTAACAAAAATTTTACTCTATCTTCAGGATTGGTTATAGAGTTGGGTATAATTTGCAGCAATGCGTCTCTAAAGCCCGAGTAGATGGGGCAATAGAGGAGGTAATGTGTAAGATCCTCTTTAATTTTCATAAGGCAAGGGCATAAACGATGTTCTACTGGGGTTTTTGTGAATCTACCGGTCAGATATGCAGTTGGCAGTGTTTGAAACCGTGCCATAGTAAAAGCTCTCCGAAGGGTGGGATCAGTGATCTCCACCAAGTAGTTGGCACAGATTTTGACTGCTTTTACTCGGGGAAACCAGTAGGAAAACCCAGAGTTTTTTATCTTTGTGGAGTCCAAAAAGGCGTCTTTTTCAAAGATCCATTCCCGAACTTTATCAGGGCTCCACAATTTGAGGGTATTAAACTCAGGTAGATTGTATCTGGATAGGATATCTAGTAGGTTTTTATGCCAAGTAGTATTATTTTGTAATGATACAAAGGCTTGTTTAGCCAATAAGGTGTTCGGGGCATCTGTGAGGTTGGTGAAAAAACGCAGGAATCTTAAGTGGGCCCTGGCAGACACAGAAGGTAATCCTACTTCCACTCTTAGGAGAGCTGCCGGAGTACTCTGAGGGAGGCCTAGAATTCTTCTGAGGTAAAAATTTTGGAAGATTTCAAGCCGTTCTAACAGCTTCTGATTCCATCCCCAGAGTTCTACTCCATATAGCATCTGGGGAATCACTTTTCCAACAAAAGCTTTTAGTGCCGGGATCACCAGTTGCCCTCCCCTCGAATAGAAAAAGCTGAGCAGAGCACCGATTGTCCTACGTGTTAGAAGGGCTACAGTCTTGAAGTGGGCAAGCCAGCTAGATGTAGCTTGGAAAGTGATACCAAGATATTTAAAAAAAAGACACTGTTCAATTTTGTGTTCATCTAAAGACCATCTAAATGTGTGGCGAGCTCTAGTAAATACCACAATTTTTGTTTTGTCATAATTTATCTTTAGAGAGTTTTGGGAACAATAAGCTGCGAGCCCCTCCAGCATGCTATGTAGGCCCCTTCGAGTAAGTGCCATGACAGCCATGTCATCAGCATATAGTAATATATTCAGGTGTTTGCCTTCCAGGGCAGGAGCTGATGACTTATACTTTGCCATATGTTGAACAATGTCATTTATATAGAAATTAAAGAGGAACGGCGCTAACAAACAGCCCTGTTTAACCCCTTTCCCCAGTGGCAGTGGGTCAGTATAGTTGCCTGACATCCCAGTTCTGATTTTAACTGTGGTGTCTGAATGTAACTCTCTAAGTATTTTGAGAAGTCGTCTATCAATATCTGTTTCATATAGTTTTTGCCATAATTTATCCCTACAGATTGAATCAAAAGCGGATGTGAGATCTACAAAAGCCACAAAAAGTTTGCTCTTATGTACCTTTGTATACTTATCTATCATTGTCTGTAGTACCAAACAATGGCCTGTTGTACTATGGCCCTTTCTAAACCCTGCCTGTTCCGGATTAAGCAGGTTAGAGTGGTCAGCCCAGTCAACCAGTTTATTTAGCAGGTAGCGAGTATAAAGTTTATACACAATGTCCAGGAGACTTATGGGGCGATAGTTTGAGGGGTCTTGGGGGTCTCCCTTCTTATAGATGGGGGCTACCAGGCTCAGTTTCCAGTTTTCTGGGATTTTGCATATATCATTTATTACCGTAAAAAGTTGGGCCAAAATAGCAGCCCACCACTGGGCATTTAGTTTAAACACCTCAGGAGGAATCATATCCTCACCGGGAGCTTTGCCATTCTTGAGTGTTTTAATTAGCTGTAAACATTCTGATTCGGTAACAGGATCCCAGCCCGTTAATAGATCGTTTTTAAGAGGAGGGAACTGGCTCGGTTTAGCAATGTTTGGAGCTGTATATAGCCGGGAAAAATGTTGGTACCATAAGTTAGATGAAATACTGTTGGTTACAATTTTCCCTTTGGGTGAAACTCCCTGAGCAATTATTTCCCAGAACTTTTTGTCGTCCCGCAATTTGATCGCTTTGTCAAGTGCCTCCCATTGTTCCTTTCTGTAGAGGGATTTCTTAAATTTTAGAGTATTTTTATAATGAGAACGCCACCTGTGCAGGTTTTCCAATGAGGACAGGGTCCCTTCCTGTTTTACCTTATTTTGTAATTTCCTAAGCAAAGATCTTAGATTCCTACAGTCTTTGTCGAACCAGGCCCTCAAGTTGTTTTGTTTTTTGGGAGGGTTGGAATTCGTGAGTAGTGGGAAGAGCGACTCTGAGACCTGCTGAAATGTTGAAAAGGGGTCAGAAATAGATGAGATACACTGGTCTCTCAAGGCCAGTAAGTCTGATGAAATCTTTTTTTAAAAAAGTGAATTTGTTGCAGTAAGTTGACTAGAGTGCTTTAATTCACATTATTTGTGCAAACCTCAATTTCCAGTAATATATGTGGAACCAGGAAGTGCTCAGCTCCCTAAAGTACAATAGTGAAAGCAATTATTTCTTGGCCCGTTAACTCCATCTTGTCTAACACCCCATCTCCCGCCCTGCCTTGCATATTTTCAACATAGACTTAATAAGCATCTTTGAAAGCCTGTTGGCTGAAAAATAAATCTGCCTTGTGGCATTAGACAAGCACATATATTGCAGCACAGAAAACAGGGGGGGAAAACACAAGACAGAACAAACAAACAAACAAATAAATAAATACATACATAAATACATAAATGAACTATTGGACAAGGCACAATAGTGTCAAATAGAGATCTGAGCCAGAGACTTCCTTGCCACAGTCAACTTTCTTAACTGCGACAGAATTAAGGTTGCGCTGCTGTTAACAGTGCCAAGGAGGAGGAGAAAATATTTACCTTTATATGTCCGGAAGTCATCTTGCATTTTTTCTTCCTCCATCTTGCAGAGGTCCTTTCCCCCCTCCAGATCTTGACTTTCCAAAATGAGGACTTTACAGTTTACCTTGGCTATTCCATGAGAAGAGTTAATCTGTAACTTGCAGGGATGGCAGAGACCACACCTCTGCCCCTCTGCCCTCAGCCTGCCTGCCAGTTTTTAAAATGCAGCGGCAGCTGAAACATCCTTCACTGAACTGTGGTCCAGAGAGTTCTTAGACAACATGGTAATGAATTTAGTGCCTGTTCAAAATCTTTGTGGGTGGAAATCAGTGCTATAGTCTCCTTCCATGAAGTATCAGCCTTGATCCGAATGGGCAGTGTGTGTATGTATGTATGTATGTATGTACAGTATGTATAAATAAATAAATAAATAAATAAAGAGTTGGAAAGGATCCCAAGGGTCATCTAGTCCAACCCCCTGCAATGCAGGAAACTCAACTCAAGCATCCATGGCAGATGGCCATCCAAGCTCTGATTAAAAACCTCCAAGGAAGGAGAGTCCACCACCCTCTGTGGGGGACTGTTCCAGCTTTGTCAGAAAGTTCTTCGTGATGTTTAGTTGGAATCTCCTTTCTTGTCACTTGAAGCCATGGGTTCGAGTCCTACCCTCCAGAGCAGGAGAAAACCAGTATGATCCATCTTCCATGTCACAGCCCTTGAGATACTTGAAGATGGCTCTCATATGTGTTCTCAGTCTCCTCTTTTCCAGGCTAAACATCCCCAACTCCCTCAATCGTTCCTCATAAGGCTGGTTTCCAGACCCTTGATCATCTTGGTCGCCCTCCTCTGCACACCTGTCAGCTGGTGTGCAGGAAGCGACCATTTTACACGTGTCCACTTGATGCACTTCACATACATGCTTGCTTCTGGCGACCCTGAAGTGGCCCCCAAATGGAGCTGGGGGTGGAATGGGACGGGGTGGTCTTATCATGCTCTGCTTATGCATGCAGGGGTCAGGAACAGAACCCCTGTGCAAAATGGTTTCTGGCCATTGGCAGAAATCAAGGTTAGGAGGCAAACACAGTTGAAATCAATAGTCCTTGTTAGTTTAGGCTGCAGTAAGTGTAAATATTATTACACTTTCTAATCAGAGAACAGATCACTGTTACACACACACACACACACACACACACACACACACACGTACCTCAGTTTATGAACTTAATCCCTTCTGGAAGTCCATTCCTAAACCGAAACCGTTTTTAAACCGAGGCACGGTTTCCCTAATGAGGCCTCCCACTGCCGGTGCCCTTTCACTGTTCAGATTCCGTTCTTAGACCGAGGTAAAGTTAAAAAACCGGGACACTACTTCCGGTTTTGTGCAGTTCATAAACCAAATCGTTCTTAAACAGGACTGTTCTTAAGCCAAGGGGTGTGTGTGTGTGTGTGTGTGTGTGTGTGAGAGAGAGAGAGAGAGAGAGAGAGAGAGAGATGTTTAGCTTTCTACTGACTGCATTTTTGGGTCAGTAAGTCCACTCTGAAAAGTTCATAGAAAGGGGTGGTGTAATAAATCCTGAAAATAATCACGTAATAAATGAAAGGTGCAATCCTATACTTGCGAAGCCCTGGTATGCCAGAGGAACTCAGGATACGCAGCAGCAGAGTGACAAGGATTGCCAGAAAAAGCCCAGTGAGACGGGGGAGGATCACCCCCAGACTGCACCGGTGTGTGAGGCAGTCAGTTGCAGGTGGAAGTCAAGGAGGGAGAGGACAGATGATGGCCAATGGCTCCTTCTGGGATCTACCCAGCAGGGCAAGCCTCTCTGGCCAAATTGCAGGGAGGGGGACACTCTGCGTGCTTATTTTTGTCCTGGCTCTATTCTTTGGTGACTTGACAAAATGAGTCACCTCTGACTCTTGTGCTCTCCACATGTTATGAGTCTTGAGGCATCACCAAGCTCAGGAATGGCATGGCAGCTGGATGACATAAGGGGGTGGGGGGAGGCTGAGACTGGAGACCAGAGACTGGAGGAGATGGCTGTTATGTACTGAAGTTCTCACCCTGGGCCAGCAGGGGGATACTGTAGATAGTTATGCAAATGAAGGATCGAAAGTGACGTTCAGTGATTGGATAGTTTGTATGCAAATGAAGGACCGAAAGTGACGTTCAGTGATTGGATAGTTTTAGAAAATGGCAACAGTTACATTGTTCTGGAGCTCTATATAAGCAGGCTGACTGAGCTCCTCAGTCAGTTCTGCTCCAGCTTACAAATAAAGAGCTGCTTTGGAAGAATCGCTGTGTCGTCTGATATGTTCGCCCACAACTTAACAATGGCACTTTCCCTTCCCAGGATGTCCCAGGCTGGGGAAGCAGGATGCCCATCTCTCTTCTTTCCTCCTTGGGGATGGGGATAGTCAGAAGGGGAGGGCACAGCCTGGTCACCCAGCACCCGATGGCACTCCCACTGGGGGGAACAGTTGCATCCTCCCCAATTCATGCTCAGGGATCTTGCAAGGCACATGAGTTGTGAGCAGGTCTGCCTTGCTCTATAGCCCTGCTGCCTCTATAGATTTGGAACGGGTGCCGAAGCAGCAAGCACTCGTCATGACTTGTCTGTGAGGTGCTCATATGATAAACATTACTTATGCACAAAGCAAGCGACATAAACTGGCACCCACAGCCCAGTTAACTCACCCCTGACTTAGAGGCCCTTTCCCAACTCTCATCCATCTCTCAGATAAGGAAGCAGCTGACAGGCAGTCAGCGTGAAAAGACTCCCTTTTCCCAACTAGCTATGTGCCCCAGGCAGGGGCGCCAACTTGGACCCCAGATTGTTACACCCTGTGAGGCCTTGGACAGCACCTCCACGTGACTTCAGGCACCGGAAGTCACATCAGAGGCCCTGCACGGTGTGGGTGCTGAACACCCAAAACCATTTTTTTGTGGGTGCTCAGGCCCTCAGGGCCCCCTTTAGTTGGCGCCAGTGGTCCCAGGCCCACAGCTGAACATAGTATCAAAGCCAGCCAATTAGCATATACAAAAGCAAATGCATAAACAAACATGAACTTATTCTTTCAACAACTAACAATTAACCCCCCAGTTATCTTGACTAGCAAGATGGCATCCACAGGCCTTCCAGAGCATTTGCACCCCTTGATTCTCTGCTCATGCTGATGGGGCAGAGGGCAGTTGGAGTCCAGAAGATCTGCAGGGCCACAGATTTCCCACTGCTGACCTCTGGCCTTATGCCAGCAGAGCAGTGGCATTTCTCCCTTCCAACCAGTGTCCTATGAGCATATGTCTCCTCTGTTGAGAGACATAGTTTCCTGGATGATATGTATTCCTACCTATCGGCTCAAGGGCCAGGCATCCTTTGAAAGTCCTGCCTCAGGCTCAGAGAGCTCCTGACCATCAGCCTCAGGTTCTGCAGGTTCCTGGCCACCAACCCCAAGGCTTAGTGTCAGGAACATGGAAGACCAGTTGCCCAGCTGGTGGTACAGCAGGCCTAGAGCTCAAGGCTAGGGCTAAGCCATATACAGAGTTCAAGACTGTTAGTTGTGTTTTTTTTTAAAGGCTTAGGTGTGAGAAGGCCAAGCACTAATGGGCAGCATCTAATGAAGTTCCAGAGTCCAGAGACAGGCTGAGCTAAATCCTAGTGGTTAAGGGAGAAGCATCAAGACAACACTTCTATCCTACCCTAAAGGTTGGTACCATATGGTCAGAGACTGGTCAGATGAGGAGGAGGGGTGGAGACCAACCACCACCCCAGGAGGCTTCTGGGCAGGAGGCAGGTGCAATTAGCATGGACCCAGATGCGTGGTGGTGGCACGCTGGGAAATAATGGAGGAACAGGAGCAAGCTAGCAGATGCTCCAGTCCTACACAGAGACAGGAGAAACAGCACAGCAGGCAGTGGACACAATGTCACTTGAAAGCCTAGTAGACCCTCCTCCTCCTCCTTGAACCAGGCGTTCCCTGCGTATCTTAGAGCGGAAAGCCAAAGAGAGATTCCTTTGCTGGGCACCGTAGGCAGCAGGAGGGGTTGGGAAGCTAGGAAGTACCGCAAGGGGGGTGGAGCAGGCATTCTGAGCAAAGTCTCAAGATTGGGGGAGCATAATTCATGGCCTCTCTGTGTATTTCTGTTGATTTAAATAAAAGAACTGAAAGAAGCTCTCTGTGTCTCTGATTTCACTAGGCTCACGACACATGCCTGCTGTGCAAATACGTATCAATATTGGGCGGTATCTTTTATGGGAAATTTCATGTGGGTGTTTTCAAAAGGGTCAGTCACTAAAATAACAAAACAACACATGTAGCAGCTGCATTTATATAATACTTTATAGCGTTGAAAGTGCTTTTCTTACACCATCTCAGGAACTCTGTAAGGAAGGACAGAATTATTTCCCACAGTTTGGAAGAAACAATTGCTTAAGAATTTCTATGTCAGCAGTAAATCTGCCATTTTCCTCAAATAATTGGGTTTCAAAATGAAATCTTGAAAGTTTGTTTGATATTTTAGAAATAATAATGATAATAATGTTTTCCTGACATTGCTTTTTTTGGAGCTGTCACCAGGTTAGGGTTTGAAGTGGCTCATATTAGGCATGAAGATTAAGGCAGGTATTCAGGTCCTCTTGGATGCAGATGTTGGCTTCACTGGTAAGGCTTTCTCACAGACATAGAAGGATTCAGAACTGCAGGTGTAGTCATTCCATTCCCCGTTGATCCAAAGTTGGCCACAGTCCTCATCCTGATTTTGATAATTGTTGGGTTCTCCTTGCTTCCAGTTCCTGTGATGGAAGCAAGATGTCTCTGTCTCTCTCTGAGCATCATCAGCATAATCATCATCACCAAAAATTCACTAAACCTATTTATGTTCACCCACTAGGAATTCTAGGCCACTGTTTCCCAAACCTCTAAAAGATTAATATTTTCCTCCCTAAATTAAAATTGAAAGCCTATTTACTTTTACAACTAAAAATATTTATTCCCTGTACACGTCTACTCAGAGATGAGCTTCACACTGTGTCTGTTGCGGCTTATTCATAGGTCAAGTGGGCATAGGATTGCAGCCTATAATATATTATTATTTTTTCATAGTATTATTATAGGGTTATTATATTATTGTTCCATAGGGTTGCAGCCTTCCAAACACAGGACCGGTGTGACCAAGTTGCTTCCCGTACGAAAAACTGGCAGTGACACTGTCACCCCTTGTGACCTCCAGTCACTGAGAAGCAGCCGTGAGGGGGCCCTGGCCTCGGGAGTGGGGAGGGCAGGACTAGGTGGGCCTTTGGCCTAGTCCCACAATGACCCCAGAGAGTTGCCCAGTGCTTACTTGAAGCCTGTTCTGTAATTGCTGCCGTCCAGCCATTTCCACTCGCCTTCTGTGTGTTGGTCATGGAGTCCAATCCAATAGCGCTCATTCCTGGTCCGTGTCTGTATGAAATTCTGCAAGAGGCAAATCCAAAATACAGAAATATGGGGCTGTGTCAAACAAAGGCATCCCATTAGCGCAAGGACTTCCATCTTCCTCTCCTTTTCCTCACCCTCCCTCCCATTTTTTCCCTGGGGTTCTCCAACGTCCAGAGCAGACTTGGGGGGGGGGGCTGGGGGGCACAGGGACAGGAATTCCATTGTGTAGGCAGAAGTGCCTGTGTCGATGGGGCCAGTTCTCTTCTTACAACCATTGCTTCTGTGTATGCATGAAGATGAAGATTCTGGGCTGCCTACTTTACAGAGAAGGAGAAGAGTTGCTCCACTGCAGTCAATGGGCAAGAGCACTTTGCCTGCCTTAGGCAAGTGAGTGAGTGATCAAGGAAAATTTGTTTCACATCTTGTTACCTGTTTGGCCAAATTGTTAATGATGACCAGCTGAGAGTGCTGCTGTTCACACTGCGCTTTGGCCATGTGCCAGGACACGGCCTTCAGGGAGAAGTAGTAGCATTTCCCACTGAAATATTCCCATTGTCTGGTGTCGGCACCACACGGAAACACTGAGCAAAGGAAAAAGACGAGAGAGAGAGAGAGAGAGAACTTGGCACTAGCCTAGCTTGTCAATTTAGCAGGGTCTAAAAAGTACCAGAGAACAACGGCTGGGTGAAGGGACTGCTCTAGTGACCCAGCGTTGTGTGTTCAATGCTGCAGATGTAGTGTTGAACTGTAACCGTAATTCTTGGGGAGGGGGCAAGCCATGTACTTTGAATGTGCTGTGTTCAATGTGCTCTAGATTGATGGTGGTGCATAGGCAGCCTAAATGAAATACATCTATCCTTTTTAAACTGACTTATTTATTATTACATTTTTATTCCACCTTTCTTCCAAGGATCTCAAGGTAGCATAGGTGGTTCCCCGCTCCCCTGTTTTATCCTCACAACAGACCTGTGAGGTAGGTTGGGCTGAGAGGCATTGCAGGGCTCAGTGCTTCGTGCCTGGTTTCTCAGGTTCAAGTCCAACACTGCAGACACCTCTCCACATGGCTTCCCATCCATAAATTTTAATTTGCACAGTTTATTCTGCAATGTATTTACATGACTAATGTGACTCCAGGTATGGACACGTAACACTAATCTCAAAAAAGAAAACTTTTTAATTTTAAGTCATTAAGTAAATAAGTTACAGGATGCATAGGTCAGAAGTACTGTCTTGCCGATTATGATCACGTCACAAGGAGAGGCTGAAATCAGTTCATTTATAAAAAGCAGAAACGGGTAGTTTTTAGAAACAATTCTCTTACTTTGAGCTTCTTGTGGGATCACCTAAAAGGACTTGGAGCAGAATTTGGGTGGAGGCTGGGAAGGCAGCCCCTCCCTGCAAAGGGGAATATACTCTTATAAGCTTGGGGTTGGTTTGGATGGTGTTTTGGGGTCCCCTCCAAGCCTGTGGTTTTCCATCTGTAAGATGAGATTCTGTAGCAGAAGGAACCATTTTCTTTGTTAATGGCCAAGCTTGTTAAGGGTCAAGAACACTAGCTAACCAAAGAGAGGCCTTCCTCCCTTACCCGGCTGGAGCCACGTCATCCCTAGGGGGTAGGAGAACAGTTGGCCAGAGGCTGGTCTCATCTTGCTCTCTGTGCTGAACCAAAGCTATTGCTTTGTGTGTGGTGAGATGTCAGGGACTGGCTGGATGAGGAGGAGTGGTGGAATCACCTGACCAAGATCTCCCCTGGAAATCCCAGAAGAGGATTTGGATCCTAGATCCTGGTGGTGGACAACTGGGCACACCTCAGAGGAAGGGAAGAGCTTTAACAGAGAGACTGGCGTTTCCCTGTTGTCCTCTGATCTGTGATGGAGCTGTTCTCTTGGTCAGCTCCCTTGACCCAGAGGTGGGGGAAGGTCTGGAAGCTTAATGGGGGAGCAAATCTGTTAATGCTGTGAGTCTTTCCATCTTATGCTCGGGATGTATATATGTGTAAATAGAACCCTATATCAAAAACACACCACTCTCTCCTGTGACCTTCATTTCAGGGAAACTGAACCTGAGGTGAACGCCGACACCCCTGAAGTCTCTCAACGCTTGGAGACTGAGGTCTTTGTAGCAACAGAAACTTACAGTGAAAATCATGTCCGTAGGGATCCTTCACAAGGGCTGTGTGGAGCTTGCTGATTTCTGAGGATGCTAATGCAACTGGCGTGATAAAGAGGGGGAGAAAAATATATGTCAGAATCTTCCTTCATCCTGCTACCCATTTCCAATTACATAAGAGTAGGAATGCCAAGCCACCATGAAAAGGTCATCCTTGTTACGGGTGTTTTTTTTAACCTTTGAACCTTTTGGCAGCTTTTTTTGTATAACAGGCAAAGGGCAGAATCAACCTTGTGCTCACAGAATGGCTTTGGGTCCACCTCTGGTGGCCGAAGAGGAGGGAAGAGGACTTTCCCCCTCACCCATCACACCACCTCCCTCCTAATTCTGAAGGGGCCCCAAATCTGGAGCCCACTGCGAGGAAGGCATTGTAGGGCAGAGTGGGGCTCCAGGGACACCGTTTCTCCTCTTCTGGCATGAGTGGAGAGGCATCCACAGAATGTGAAATCAAATCATGCGGCTTCCTGCAGAGAATCCTGGAAACTGCAGCTCACCTCTCACAGAGCTACAATTCCCAGCCCCATTAACAAACAACAGTTCCCAGGATTCTTTGGGGGAAAGAAATGTGCTTGAAATTTATGGTATGGATAAGTCACCTCCTGCCATCTCTGACCATGCTGGTTGTGCCCTACAGGAAATCCTGCAGGCAGGGGCAGCACATCCCTGCCACCCCACCCTGTGCCACTCCTCCACCCTCACCTGGGAAGCCAGAGAGGTGGTCTCCCCACGGGTGCGCTGCCCACCCACCCCAGCAGAGCAGAGGCACCAGCAGAAGCGCCAGAGAGATCTTGCAAGACTGCTCTGCTGGCTGAGGTGTCCATGGGGATGCTGCTTGTTTGGCTTCTGCCGCCTGAGGTGGCTCTTTCACCCTGCCTCAAGGGTGGGCCAGTGCTGTCTGGAGGGCACCAGGCTGAGGAAGGCTGTGCTGGAAAAAAGCGCCTTTGGGAAGTGCAAGGGGACCAATTGGAGTCCACCCAAAATGCTGGACTGGCTGTCAGAATTTGGGGATGTACTGATATATTAAAAAAGTTAAAATCATCAGTATCATTTTCAGTGAGTGTGTATGTTTGAACCTGTAGCCCACACATAAACACTCAAGTGCCATCTTTTTTACCTCCACCGGAGCACGCAAGGCTGTGCTGTATGTTTCCTTGATCGCGGCATCTTCTCCTGCACTCTCAGGGTTGGGAACATCGGAATCTGCCTTATAATGGACCACCTTGCTGAGTGTGGGCTGCACTGGCTTGCAGCAGCTCTCCAAGGTTTCTGACCACGGACATTCTCAGCCATATCTGGAGGTGCTGGGGACTGAACCTGGGACTTTCTGGGCACCAAGGAGATGCTCTGACATTGAGCTGCAGAGCTTTCCCAAGGCATCCTCACTGTAGCAGTTTGGCTGGGTCAGCTTTTATGCCCCAGATTCTGTACAGCTCTTCCCTGCCTCAGAACCAAAGCACAGCCTCTGCCAGCCAAAGGAGGGTAGGGAGAGTTGTCACAGGAGCCTGCCAGTCAGTATCACACAGTTCAAAGTTGGAGTTAAGTCTTTATTAGCAAAACCACAATCTCCACAGACTTAGCTAAATGTCAGGCCTAATGAGCACAGGCCCCTTCATGGATCACTGCCTTGCCGTGGCGAAGGGGCTTGAATAACTCGGAGAAGCTATGAGCTATGCCGTGCAGGGCCACCCAAGATGGACAGGTCATAGTGGAGAGTTTTGACCAAACGTGATCCCCCTGGAGCAGGAACCGGCAAGCCACTCCAGTATCCCTGCCAAGAAAACTCCATGGACAAAGGCAACAGACATATAAAAGTTATGACGCTGGAAGATGAGCCCCTCAGGTCGGAAGGCGTCCAACATGCTACTGAGGAAGAGTGGAGGACAAGTACAAGTAGATTCAGAGCTGATGAAGTGGCTGGGCCAAAGCTGAAAGGTCGCTCAGTTGCAGATATGCCTGGAAGCGAAAGGAAAGTCCAAGGCTGTAAAGAAGAATATTGCATAGGAACCTGGAATGTAAGAACCATGAACCTTGGTAAGTTGGATGTGGTCAAAAATGAGATGGCAAGAATAAATATTGACATCCTGGGCATCAGTGAACTAAAATGGACGGGAATGGGCGAATTCAGTTCGGATGACCATCATATCTACTACTGTGGGCAAGAATCCCGTAAAAGAAATGGAGTGGCCCTCATAGTCAACAAAAGAGTGGCAAAAGCTGTACTGGGATGCAATCTCAAAAATGATAGAAAGATCTCGATACGAATCTAAGGCAGACCTTTTAACATTACAGTAATCCAAGTTTATGCACCAACCACTGGTGCTGAAGAAACTAAAATTGACCAATTATATGAAGACTTACAACACCTTCTAGAAATGACACCAAAGAAGGATGTTCTTCTCATTATAGGGGATTGGAATGCTAAAGTAGGGAGTCAAAAGGAACAACAGGCAAGTTTGGCCTTGGAGTCCAAAACGAAGCAAGGCAAAGGCTAATAGAGTTCTGCCAAGAGAACAAGCTGGTCATCACAAACACGCTTTTCCAACAACACAAGAGACGACTCTACACATGGACATCACCAGATGGGCAGCATCGAAATCAGATTGATTATATTCTCTGCAGCCAAAGATGGAGAAGCTCTATACAGTCAGCAAAAACAAGACCTGGAGCTGACTGTGGCTCAGATCATCAGCTTCTTATAGCAAAATTCAAGCTTAAACTGAAGCAAGTAGGAAAAACCACTGGGCCGGTAAGATACAATCTAAATCAAATCTCTTATGAATACACAGTGGAAGTGAGGAACAGGTTTAAGGATTTAGATTTGGTGGACAGAGTGCCTGAAGGACTATGGATGGAGGCTACAGGAGGCAGCAACGAAAACCATGCCAATGAAAAGGAAATGCAAGAAAGGAAAGTGGCTGACCAACGAGGCCTTACAAATAGCGGGGGAGAGAAGGCAAGCAAAATGCAATGAAGATATTGAAAGATACAGGAAATTGAATGCAAGACAGGCTTAAGCAGTATGGGGACCGAGAACTCCCAGAAGTGCAAGCTGGATTTAGAAGAGGCAGAGGAACCAGAGACCAAATTGCAAACATGCACTGGATTATGGACAAAGCTAGAGAGTTCCAGAAAAACATCTACTTCTCCTTCATTGACTACACAAAAGCCCTTGACTGTGTAAACCACAGCAAACTATGGCAAGTTCTTAAAGAAATGGGAGTGCCTGATCACCTCATCTGTCCCCTGAGAAATCTCTATGTGGGACAAGAAGCTACAGTTAGAACTGGATATGGAACAACTGTTTGGTTCAAAATTGGGAAAGGAGTACGACAAGGCTGTATACTGTCTCCCTGCTTATTTAACTCATATGCAGAATTTATCATGCGAAAGGCTGGGCTGGATGAATCCCAAGCAGGAATTAAGATTGCCGGAAGAAATATCAACAACCTCAGATATGCAGATGACCACAACCTTGATGGCAGAAAGTGAGGAGCAATTAAAGAACCTTTTAATGAGGGTGAAAGAGGAGAGCGCAAAATATGGTCTGAAGCTCAACATCAAAAAAACGAAGATCGTGGCCACTGGGCCCATCACCTCCAGGCAACTAGAAGGGGAAGAAATGGAGGCAGTGAGAGATTTTACTTTCTTGGGCTCCATTATCACTGCAGATGGTGAAAGCAGTCACAAAAACAAAAGACGCCTGCTTGTTGGGAGAAAAGCAATGACAAACCTAGACAGCATCTTAAAAAGCAGAGACATCACCTTGCCAACAAAGGTCCGTATAGTTAAAGCCACCGTTTTCCCAGTCGTGATGTATGGAAGTGAGAGCTGGACCATAAAGAAGGCTGATTGTCGAAGAATTGATGCTTTTGAATTATGGTGCTGGAGAGTCCCATGGACTGCAAGAAGATCAAACCTATCCATTCTGAAGGAAATCAGCCCTGCATGCTCACTGGAAGGACAGATCCTGAAGCTGAGGCTCCAATACTTTGGCCACCTCATGAGAAGAGCAGACTCTCTGGAAAAGACCCTGATGTTGGGAAAGATGGAGGGCACAAGGAGAAGGGGACAGCAGAGGACGAGATGGTTGGACGGTGTTCTTGAAGCTACCAGCATGAGTTTGACCAAACTGCGGGAGGCAGTGGAAGACAGGAGGGCCTGCCATGCTCTGGTCCATGGGGTCACGAAGAGTTGGACACAACTAAACAACAACAACAATGAGCACAGGAGCTCATTCCTGGTGGTCTTACTCCATGAAAACCAGTTGCTGAGACCCTACCCCCTCACAGCCGTCTAAAATTCCCTCCTCTCAAGGGCTTTTCTCAAGCAGTCAGAGACTGCACCCACATGCAGCCAACCCCTCATCTGCCCTTTTCATGCCTTTCTTGCTTCTGGGAGACAGGAGGGAAGGGAGCTTGTCACAACAGGAGGGGGAGATACCTGTGACTCTTCCCCAGCTGGACTCATCTCTACCTTTTGACTTCCCTCCTCTCACTCACCTGCTTCAGTTTCTGATCTTCTCACTGCCACAGGCTCTCCAGTTCACTAAGCCCTATAGCCCCTTCGGTTCCTGACACCTCCTCTACCCAGTCTTCCCCATCTTCTCCCTGCAACCACACATTGTCCCACTGCCACTTCCTGGGCTCTGAGCCTTCTTTCTATGGTGGCTTCCCAGCTGGTTCTTCCCACCGTTCCTCTATGTCCAACCAGTCCGTGACAAGAGTGTTTGCTATAGGCTCTGCTGCTACCTGAGCCCATAAACTCCACCCAAAACAGTTCTATGATTTACAGATGACATGATGTAGGCAGTAAAGGAGAAAACGTACCTTTGGAGAGGGCCACCACAAAGCCAATGACAATCAGCAGGTAGGAGACACCCAACAGTGCATAGATCAGGAAAAATGGCCTCTGAATAAGATTTCTCCCTTCATAAGAGGAAAATGAGAAGATGGGAACTTGACCCTATGCAGACTTCTCTTTGGTAAAAAGTAAGGTAAAAAGTATTGGCCTTCAAGAAAGGATTATGGCTGGTGCATTTTCCCTTCATAGGAGCTTCTAATCACTTTTACATGCATACAGAGATGGAGGAGAATTTTGTTAGGTCTGCATGTTAAAGCTAACCAACCTAATCTGCACCTATGGGACAAATACCTGGATCCAAACCAGAGATGGATAAATCCACTAAGCTCAGTTTCTCTTGGTTTCTCATTTTTCCATTCTTAAATTCAATTTTCCACATTTCACACTGCATCAGTGTGCAATTTTAAAAAAAAGTCCTCACAAATTTTTTTGTGAACTGAACATAATTTCTCCACCATTCCTAATCAGAACATAAATCTGCCCTACACTGAATTTTGTGATAACAGTTCTTGACAGAATATATATACAGTATATATATATATATGCGCAAAAGGGAGGTGCAGTGGGTTAAACCACAGAGCCTAGGACTTGCCGATTGGAAGGTCGGCGGTTCGAATCCCCACGACGGGGTGAGCTCCCGTTGCTCGGTCCCTGCTCCTGCCGACCTAGCAGTTTGAAAGCACGTCAAAGTGCAAGTAGATAAATAGGTACCGCTCTGGCGGGAAGGTAAATGGTGTTTCCGTGCGCTGCTCTGGTTTCCCAAAGCGGCTTAGTCATGCTGGCCACATGACCCGGAAGCTGTACACCGGCTCCCTCGGCCAATAAAGCGAGATGAGCGCCACAACCCCAGAGTTGGCCATGACTGGAGCCAATGGTCAGGGGTCCCTTTACCTTTGTATGTTTAGAAATGTGTACATTGAGATATGTGTATTTAAATACTATTCTGTGACAAAGTAAGTATCTAAATACAATTCTTATTTGATTGATGCACGCATTGTATTTATACCCCATCTTTTTCTTCCAACCAGCTTAAGGTGACATACATTGTTCCCCTCCTCCTTGTTCCATCGCCACAACCCTGTTTATCTGAGAGGCAGTGATTGGCCCAAGGTCACCCATCCAATTTTTTGTATGGAAAAGATGAAAGTGGAAGCTGGATAGAAGGGACTTATGAATGCAGAACTGACAGAGCCTGGAAGTAGACTAATCCACCCCTCGCTCTGTGCATCTGGAGATATGCTCCCCCCGCCTCATTTGGACCGAGGTCGGCTCTTCTAATTTATTTTATTGAGAGGGTAAATAGAGAGACTAACCATTTGTGGTTAATGATTTAGAAATGTGGCATTCAACCTTTTTAGGCCATCAAAAAGATTTGCTTCATTAACCACAAATGGTTAGTCACTAATTTTGATGGGCAAAAAATGTTCTGCGTGTGGCACAGAAGTCGCAGCTCAGTGAGTGGGGACGGAATGAAGTTCTTTTGTGCTCATTGAGGCTGCCTGCCAAAGCAGCGGGCCTAAGACGACCACTTCACCCAGACGTGCAAATCTGCAAAGTCTTGTGGTTTCAGCGTCTGCTCCTTGGCTCTTCAGGCTGGGGTGAGGATTTTCACACTCACTCACTGGGGCTGCCAAAATGAATGTATTCTTTAGAGCAAGGAATAATTAGCAAGCCTAACTGCAAGGGTCCACTTAAGTGTTTTAAGGCAACTGACTGCCACCCACACTTCAAATGAAAAAAGAAATAGCAAATCAATATAGTAGTATTCAGTTCAAAATACAAAATCCAAAAAACATTAAAAGCACCAGAAAAAAGCAGCAAACTCAGCAGCATTCCAAGTTAAAGGTGACTTTCAGGTTAAATTCAAAGATCTTTGCTTGGGGCTGAACAAAGCTCCAAACAAGCATAACTTGGGAGAATGTTCCAGAGATCGTGGGCTCCACCACCATCCCTAGACTTGCTGCACTTCAAGCGGATTTGGTCACCTGGAGAGGATCCTTCCCAAGAGCTGATGGATCTCACTGATTGGCCGATCCTTCAGGAAAAAGCTACAAAACCTTTGGCAAATGCCAAACAAGGGGAACAGGGAGATCATCTTTACCTTTAGAAGTTCGAAAGTTATCTGCATACTTTTCTTCATCCATCTCAAAAAGCTGTGTGAGGGAAAGGTGTTGTTTGCCTTTGGTGTTGTTTTGAAACACTTTTGAAAATAGGGACTTTTGTCATTTTACTGGGGTTGCTCTGCATAGATGGTTAATGATTAATTTAGGAGAAGCCCCTGTTCTCCTATCCTCAGACTACCTCTTTCCAGAACATACCTCCCCCTTGAAAGCATGCCCATTGCACACAAATCCAGCAAGGTTCATGGGCAACTCGTCTTTTGATGAATCCGTAGCAGAATTTTGCAATTGTACCAGACTAGCAGAAGCTGGGTCATTGTTCCCTGTTCTCAGCTATGTAATTTCGGGAAATGGGATCACCCTAAGGCGCACGTCTGAAGGTGATTTTACTCGCTGCACGGGTTGATATGGGAGAACACAATCCTATCATTTTCCTGGGCTCAAGCTGTGAAGACTTGAATGTTAAAAGCAGTACTTTGAACTGTGTCTGGGAATAAAACTATAACTGGCGTAGTCATGAAAAGCTACTCTAATGATTTTGGGGTGTTCAGCAGGACGCCAGACCTGGATGCCAATCCCTGGATCTGGCAAGTGCTAGAATTTAACCAAGGCTTCCCTTCTTGGAACAGCCAGGCTAGTTTTCTGGGGAGTTGACAGCCTGGGTGATGAGCCATTAAGGGGGATTCAGGGGCAAATGGGCAAGATAGCAAATGGGCGGGGGCCCCTCTCAACAGATAAAGTCAGAGTTTGGAGCAGTGATGTGACCTAGAAGCAAAGCAGTGAGCTGGAATCAGAGCAACGCAGAAAGCAATGAGTGATTTCTGTCTGAATCTAAGGCTGTGGCTGTGGGGGAAGCAAGGCACTTTTGGGGTGCTGTGAACCCCTCCAGCATAGGCTCAGGTTGTATATATGTGTAAATAAACCATATATCATAAATACAGTGGTACCTCTGCTTAAGAACTTAATTCGTTCTGGAGGTCCATTCTTAACCTGAAACTGTTCTTAACCTGAGGTACCACTTTAGCTAATGGGGCCTCCCGCTGCCGCGCCGCTGGAGCACGAGTTCTGTTCTCATCCTGAAGCAAAGTTCTTAACCCGAGGTACTATTTCTGGGTTAGCGGAGTCTATAACCTGAAGCATCTGTAATCCGAGGTACCACTGTACAACACAGTCTCCACTGTGCCTCAAAAGTAAACACAAACTGCGTAATGTGGCACCCTGAGGACAAAATTTGGCACCCCCTAAATATTTCTTATTTTTTATGGATCTTCTCAGTCGGTATTATTATGATTATTATTTTGCACCCCCTCAGCTTGAGGCTCTTTGTGGGGGAACCACCTGCACCTCTCCCAACAAACTGAGGTTGATGTTCAATAGCTTGGGGGAGAAGATGCTTTTCTTGCCTTTATTTCCTTTATTTTGTACATGAGTAATAAGAAGGACCCTAAATCTCTCTTTTGGCATTCCAGCAGTTAGCAGACAGCAACAGCAGTCTAAATCAATAGCTACTGTTGGTTTAGGCGACTTGCCAATATTATAATGCTTTCTAACTCAGGGAACAGTTAAGGAAGCTGTTTCCTGGATGATACAGTATGTGTGCACACAGGATTTTCCAGAAGTGTAGAATCTTATCTATGGCATGGAATTTAGGTTAAAATGCATGTTACACAAGAGCATAGTCTGGAGGAATTATTCGAAGTTGAGCTAATAGGGGGGTGCTTGGATACAGCACTTCCTTGCTCCTCTGCTAATTTCCCTAATCTTTTTCCTTGTGCATAAAAATGTTTTTTTTTAAGAACCTCTTTCAGGCTTGAATGCTTCCTCTATCTATTCCATCCAGACATTTAGAAGCTTCTGTTACCATCTTTCATAAAACACAGCTTGTTGTGTTGTGAAGCTGGCTTGTTTCAACAAAGCATAGTTAAGATTAACCAGAGGTGTGGATATAACCCTAAACTGCAGTTAATAAAAAATGGAAGCAAATGCTTTCAGTCACCTCATTCACACCATAGGAGAGGAATCCATGAGAGGCTTATTCCCATAACGGCAAACCACCATTTATCATGATGTCTATTATGCCTTCCAGTTGATGAATACCAGATTCCTGGCCTAACCAGGAAGTGAGGGCATCTTCTGAGTGGATTACCACTGGCTTTTCCTTAAAACAACATGAGATCTTTCTTGTGAACTTTCTTGATGTATAAGGCAGATAGCAAGTTAGACTACATTTTACTAAAAGCAGGCCCACTGCAATGAATGGACTCAAGTCTGCTACGCTTTGCTCTGAGTGGGACTTACATTGAAAAGGATGATCAACTGTAAAGCCAATGGACTTCAGTTCAGTATGCTGTGCAACAGATGTTTAATTTTTTAGGTAAATAAACTGATATGCTAACACTCTTGAAGTTTAGGCATGTTTCCTTTCAGAGGTGCAATCATCTTGCCAGTTGGATCTACTCTGAGTAGAATTAGCACTGGATACAACCCTCAGCTTTTCTGCTGTGACGATGTTCCAGAGCACATGCAGCCACACTTTGAAAGTCATGTTGTCAATGAGTGTGCAGCTCCTTGCCATTTCTCTCTGGGTTGCCATCAACTTAAATGAGATCAAGACTATGCATGTGATGGTTTCATTGCCTCTTGCTCCCCAGAGCTTCTCCACAATGCGCACAAGCTCACGGTGTAGACACCACACTGGAATCTCCAAGGGAGACAGCACTTGTCACAACACAGCCTGGCAAATCTGCCTGGATTTTGTGGATGACCTGGTCTTGGAACTCTAACCCCCTTATATCAAGATGTCTGAGCCGGGGCAATTTCTGGCAAACGGCCACAATGGCTTCTGAGGAAAGCTTGCAGCAGGACTCCAGGCAGAGGTCCTCCAAGTCTAGCAAGCTGCTTAAACAAGGAAGACCTCTGTTTTCCAGAGAAGGATTGTCCCCGAGGTCCAAACTTTGCAGGTGCCTCATGTGGAACGCAATGACATGTGTGAGTAAATTGCCAATGCTACAGCGGCGCAGGGTGAGGTGCTCTAGGCCTCCCAGGTGTGGTGCTGCTGCCTGGAAACCTTCAACAGTTATCCGGTATGCCTCGGACAGGACCAGAGTTTTGAGATTGCCCTGGATGGAGATGTTCAGCAGGTGCTGGCTGGAGAAGGCAGGGACATTCTGGATTACAAGGTGCTGAATCTGTGGAAAGGCAGGGCAGGTCTTCGAGGCTTCAGACACTTTGAACCACAGAGAAGGGATCTCACAGGAGCTCAGTTCCAGGGTCGTGACAGAGGAAGGGATGCAATCATAGGAGAGTGAGCGAAGGTCTGTCTCTGTCAGGCACAGGCGGTGGAGATTGGGGCATTGCCTGCCCAAGGCCTGCATTAGTGCTGGGGTAAAAACTTCTTGCTTGCGAATGGAGTGGAGGGATCCCCGTGCCTTCAGCGTCCGCAGGCTGCCTCGAAGATTGTTCCGCAGCAAGTGCCATAGGGCCTTGGAGGACATCTAAGTACAGGGAAGTGAAGTTTGCATGCATATCAAAAGCCACATGGGCACACGAGGAAGAGAGCACTACAACTGCCAAATCACTGCCAGACCAACTAACGCAAGGCTGCAAGGCTGGAGACAGGCCCATGCAACTCTGTGGGACTTGCACCTTGGGGGAACATAAAGGGCAACAGATAGCGGAACATGCACAGTTTGCAGCCAATTTCCTAATGTCACATCCACACTGCATATTTAAAGTTTCCCGTACCCCCGAAATCCCAGGAACTAGAGTTTGTTAACGGTGTTTGGAATTATGGTTCTGTGAAGGGTAAACTACAGTTTCCATGGTTCTTTAGGAGGAAGCCATGTGCTTTATAGTGTGGATGTCAAATGTACTGGCAAAATGTTGAAGTTTCCAAAATGTTGTTTCATTTGCTGTTTGGGAACTCAGGAAAGGGATGGAAATGTTTCATTTTAATTTAGATGCATGCAGGGAGAAGGGGGTGGGACCTCAGAAGCAAATCTCACTGTGATCAATGAGGCTGACTTCTTAGAAATTTTAGGATTATAGCCTAAGATTCCAGTGACTAAGGACAGAGCCTGCCCTCATCCTCCCCTGACTAATAAACCTAAAATAAATTGTACAAAATAGTGTATTAAATTTACAGAATTTTGTACATTAAGTACATTACTTTAATTTGCATAATTTATACAGGTTGCCAGAAAGTCTCATGCCTGCTGTCCGCTGGATCATTTTGCTCCAGGATACTGGATATCTGGCTAAAGTCATCCTCTAGCGTTTTCGCACTGACTCTGATCTGGCATAGCCTGCTCCTCACATGGGGGAAGGGCCAGAGGTCAGTGGCAGAACACTTGCTTTGCCTGCAGAAGGTCCCAGTTTCCATTCCTGGCATCTCCAGGTGGAAACCCTGGAAAGCTGCAGCCAATCATTGTACAGTGGTACCTCTGGTTGCAAACAGGATCCGTTCTGGACGCCCGTTTGCAACATGAAAAGAACGCAACCCGCGTCTGCGCACGCGCGGGTTGAGATTCACCGCTTCTGCGCATGCACGTGACATCATTTTGCGCGTCTGTGCATGCGCGAGCGGCGAAACCCGGAAGTAACCCTTTCTGGTACTTCTGGGTCGCCGTGGGACGTATCCAGAAAGAACATAACATGAAGCGGAGATAACATGAGGTATGACTGTACATAGTACTTGGCTAGGTGGGCCTCTTCTCTGACTTGGTGTAGGGCAGCTCCCTACGCGCCTACCTACCCAGGCCTGTTGCCACAACTACCCAGCAACTAGTTTAAGACGGCGGGCAGGCATTTTTACCTTGTAAGGAGTTAGGTCCAAGTATCTCCACAGCAATTTGTCCCGCACCAAGCGACGCCATCGTCTGCAAACTCTGCAGAAAGATGAGAATAGCTGAGTCATTGTCATGGGCCTGAGATGAAACAGCCAGTTTGATCATCTGGCATCCTGCCATACCTAGGGTTGCCATATTTCAAAAAGTGAAAATTGGGACAGAAAAGTTGTTGGGCTTTTTAGGTTTTGCCCAAATCTCAAACAATTGAACAAACTGTAAGTTTTTGAACTAATTTTAAGGGAAATCACCAAAAACAACACTGCTGACATGGGTTGCCATACACACACATTGTCCCAGATGTTTCAACGATTTCCACCTGGATGCTGTTTCCAGCTGTTTCTGATTGCCAGCTATATCCAGGAAATTCCGGACATATGGCAAGCCTAGCCAAACGGCACAGAACCAAGCAGGAGGGCAACCATACTGCCTGGAATTAACTTTCCTGGAATCTGTACAGAAGATGACTGCTGCTTGGACTCCTCTTTGCTCTGACGTGGCCTTGAGAGGAGAACAGCTGTGTGATAAGGGAGAAAGGCTGAAGCAGGTTGAGGAGGAGGCTTGGAGCTGAGCAGGCAGAAGGTAAAAAGTGTGTATTAAACTGAAGTTAATAGAGTAATTTAGTTTATAGAGATTTTTTTCACTGATATTTTGGGTATGGCTGGGGCTAGAAATGGGATTGATCTTAACGTTGTGTGTTTTTTGGAACCGTTAGCCATTTTGAGTTTCTTTTGCAAAATATGAAGTATATAAACTTTTAAAGTAAAATGGGAATGGGGGGGGGAATAAATACATGAATAACCGCCTCCGATAATTTCACATTCGATAATGATGGCATAATGTGAACAGCTCACCGGGCAGAGCACGAGACTTAATCTGCGGGTCGTGGGTTCGATTCCTGCCTTGCAGGGCGTTGAACTAGATGGCCCTCGCGGCCCCGCCCCTTCCTAGTTCCAGCGTTCCAACCACAACGCCCCTGCAGGCGAGCCTGGGCATTGCAGCCCCGCCCTGGCCAGGAAGCGGCTCGAGAGGAGGGAGGGAGAGCGGCAGCCGCAGGATGGACCGAACCACTCTGTGGAAGTGGGGGGGGGGGGAGAGGAAACCATGAAGCCGGGAGAAGGGAAGGAAACACCCACCGGGCCCCGCCCAGCCGGTCGCGCGGCGGCAGGCACTCCAGAATCCGGAGCAGGAGCGAGTCCGGGAGGGCGCAGAGGCCTGGCCGCTCCATTCCGCCGCCGTTGGTTCCTTCCGCGGGCTGCTCCGGCCTCGCTTCCGCTTCCTCTGGGGTGGGGAGTCCCCCGGAAGTAGCTCTCGTGATTCCTCTTCCGGGGCGTTGCTTCCGTTTCCGCCTGGTCTCCGGCTGTCAAGAGTCCGCTGAATTCAGGTAGGTCCGGGGCGGCAAGCGGGGATCCTCCGGGGCCGGAGACGGGGCGGGCCTCCCGTCGCCCTCGCCCCAGGCCTCTGGCCCTGCTGGCTGGGGCAGGCGGGGGCTGGAGGGCAACCCGCGCGGCCGCCCAGGCGCTGCGCTGCGCTGCTCTGCGTCGAGGGGCAGAGGCCTCCTTTCTCCGGCGGACATGCGTGCAAATGCCAATGTCCTGAAAAACGAGCCTTTATTTTGTATGCTTCCGGTGCGGTTCATTTCGAGCTCTTTGCTATGCGGCTTTAAATGTGCTTGTGCCTGGTGGGGTTATTGGTTCGCTTCGTTAGTGTGCTTGTTTTTATTATGTTCTCTGTGGTTTTATTCTGCATTTTTTTTGCTGTGAACCACCCTGAGATCTTCAGATGAAGGGCGGTATGCAAATTTAATAAATAATAGTAATAATAATAATTGTTTGGAATCCATCTGAGGATAAATGTACAGAATGTGAATCCATCCCTTTGCAGTTGGATTGTTGAAAGAGTGGTTATCGTGTAACTGTAAAATACTGGGGGACAACTAGAAGTGGATTCCTGTGTTTTATCCTAGTTATGTGCCTTTGAGAGTTGTGAATAAAGACAACATTTCCCATGATGTTAACGTTCTGGCGGGAGAAGTTGTACTGGTAACACTTCTCTATCTTAATTTTCTTTAATCATCAGTATTCCCTGTCAGTTGAGAAAGCATCCCCCCATTTTCTTTCGATTCTGCTTTTAAAAACTGTATACCCCACCTGTTTTAGGACCAAGTGGCATAAGACATACACTTTTAAACAAATGAATCATCCTGTCTTTTCTTCCCAACAGAGCCTCAGAAAGCAGGAGGCCAAAGGTCTCCTTGCTCAGCAGTTTCTTGGGGTTGTTCTGGTACCAGATCGGGATGATTGAAGTGGTTTGCAACGATCGGCTGGGCAAGAAAGTGAGAGTGAAGTGCAAGTATCCAAAGCTCAAAAGAAGTAGCTTCTGCAGGAGGCTCGAATGGCATCTTCCTGCCCTATATGCAGCAATTGTGTTTTATTTGAGGCTCTGGTGTATGAAGAGGAGGCAAGGTAGTGATGATCACTTGGGACGTGAACATGGTTTGAATGGAGGTTCCATTTTTTAATTGTGTAGCTGTTGTTCAGTTGTTTAGTCGTGTCCGACTCTTCGTGACCCCATGGACCAGAGCACGCCAGGCACTCCTGTCTTCCACTGCCTCCTGCAGTTTGGTCAAACTCATGCTGGTAGCTTCAAGAGCACTGTCCAACCATCTTGTCCTCTGTCGTCCCCTTCTCCTTTCCCAACATCAGGGTCTTTTCCAGAGAGTCTTCTCTTCTCATGAAGTGGCCAAAGTATTGGAGCCTCAGCTTCAGGATCAGTCCTTCCAGTGAGCATTCAGGGCTGATTTCCTTCAGAATGGATAGGTTTGATCTTCTTGCAGTCCATGGGACTCTCAAGAGTCTCCTCCAGCACCATAATTCAAAAGTATCAATTCTTCGACAATCAGCCTTCTTTATGGTCCAGCTCTCACTTCCATACATCACTACTGGGAAAACCATGGCTTTAACTATACAGACCTTTGTTGGCAAGGTGATGTCTCTGCTTTTTAAGATGCTATCTAGGCTTGTCATCGCTTTTCTCCCAAGAAGCAGGAGTCTTTTAATTTGTGACTGCTTTCACCATCTGCAGTGATCATGGAGCCCAAGAAAGTAAAATCTCTCACTGCCCCCTTTCTTCCTCTTCTATTTGCCAGGAGGTGATGGGACCAGTGGCCATGATCTTCGTTTTTTTGATGTTGAGCTTCAGACCATATTTTGCACTCTCCTCTTTCACCCTCATTAAAAGGTTATTTAATTCCTCCTCACTTTCTGCCATCAAGGTTGTGGTCATCTGCTTATTTGAGGTTGTTGATATTTCTTCCGGCGATCTTAATTCCAGCTTGGGATTCATCCAGCCCAGCCTTTCGCATGATAAATTCTGCATATAAGTTAAATAAGCAGGGAGACAATATACAGCCTTGTCGTACTCCTTTCCCAATTTTGAACCAAACAGTTGTTCCATATCCAGTTCTAACTGTAGCTTCTTGTCCCACATAGAGATTTCTCAGGGGACAGATGAGGTGATCAGGCACTCCCATTTCTTTAAGAACTTGCCATAGTTTGCTGTGGTCGACACAGTCAAAGGCTTTTGTGTAGTCAATGAAGGAGAAGTAGATGTTTTTCTGGAACTCTCTAGCTTTGTCCATAATCCAGCGCACGTTTGCAATTTGTTCTCTGGTTCCTCTGCCCCTTCGAAATCCAGCTTGTACTTCTGGGAGTTCTCGGTCCCCATACTGCTTAAGCCTGCCTTGTAGAATTTTAAGCATAGCCTTGCTAGCATGTGAAATGAGTGCAATTGTGCAGTAGTTGGAGCATTCTTTGGCGCTGCCCTTCTTTGGGATTGGGATGTAGACTGATCTTCTCCAATCCTCTGGCCACTGCTGAGTTTTCCAAACTTGCTGGTATATTGAGTGTAGCACCTTAACAGCATCATCTTTTAAAATTTTAAATAGTTCAGCTGAAATATCATCACTTCCACTGGCCTTGTTAGTAGCAGTGCTTTCTAAGGCCCATTTGACTTCACTCTCCAGGATGTTTGGCTCAAGGTCAGCAACCACACTGCCTGGGGTATACGAGACATCCATATCTTTCTGGTATAATTCCTCTGTGTATTCTTGTCACCTCTTCTTGATGTCTTCTGCTTCTGTTAGGTCCTTACCACTTTTATCCTTTATTATGGTAATTTTTGCATGAAATGTTCCTTTCATATCTCCAATTTTCTTGAACAGATCTCTGGTTTTTCCCATTCTATTGTTTTCCTCTATTTCTTTGCATTGCTCGTTTAAGAAGGCCCTCTTGTCTCTCTTTGCTATTTTTTGGAAATCTGCAGTCAATTTCCTGTATCTTTCACTACCTCCCTCGCATTTTGCTTGCCTTCTCTCCCCTGCTATAGCCACAGTCAGCTGCAGGTCTTGTTTTTGCTGACTGTATAGAGCTTCTCCATCTTTGGCTGCAGAATTGTGTGGCTAGCAAGAAGATATAATAAGATATCTCTTACTGTGATTGCACGGTTTATGGGAGGGGTAGTACCTTTGGTTGGGGAACACGTTTTGCTCCTTCTGGGGTAGTTTATTCACCTTTGGTCCCCACACTGCTCTCAGCTCTCGCCTGTGGCTCCTAGAAGCTGTCAGCATGTGGAATCAGCCACAACCCAGGAAACAGCTTAGACTGGCTGGGGAAACCAGGTTAAGGTAGCCAACAGGAGAGGCAATGGGTATGTGAAAATGTAGGTGAAAAAGTGCAGCTATAAGTACTCAGGCTTCAGCTCAGTTGGGATTGAGTATTTGAGATCTCACAGAAGGGCTGGGGAGTAAAGAGAAAGGGAGAACTGGCACTGTTTAGGAAGAAGATTTCAGGTCTAAGGCAGGCATCTCCAAACATGGCCCTCCAGACGTTTTGGGACTACAGTTCCCATCATCCCTGACCACTGGTCCTGTTAGCTGGGGATGATGGAAGTTGTAGTCCCAACGCATCTCAAGGGCCAAGTTTGGGGGTGCCTGGTCTAAGGGAATGGGTCGTTTAAGGGTGCAGGAAACCTTTGGGTGACTGAAGCAGCACAATCATGCCTTTTCGTAAATTGTGACACACATTTTATGGTTGGAGATGAGGAAAGGGTTCTGTCATAAGTGTTTGGATCGTACATGTCTAACTCAGGAGTGAGAAAGCTGTGGCCCTCCAGGCGGTGTTGGACTGAAATCTTCCTCCTCTCTATGTATTGGCAATTCTGCCTGGGGCTGATGGGAGCTGGAGTCCAAAAACATTTGAAGGGTCAGAGGTTAGTCACCCTTTGTTTAAGTGGTATCCACCCTGAGCTTGTAACATCCAAATATGTTTCTTCTCCCATGTATTGGCAAGCATAACTCGAGGCCGCTGTGTGTGATATACATGTGTGCACAGCCCCAATTGTATTGGGCATCCAGGTACTAAATTGCTTGGGACTGGTAGATGGTGCACAATGAACACATAGTCTGCTTACTGCTTTTGATTTAAGACATCCTTTCCTTAACTCGTACCACCACTCAGCTCTGACGACACCATTAGGGACTTGAAAAAGCTCATTGCTGCGCAGACTGGCACGCGGTGGGACAAGATTGTGCTGAAGAAATGGTGAGTAGAAATGAGCAAAGCATCAGGGCCCCTCAGGCAGTTCCCTCAGCTTGTTCTTAGCACTAACAATGCAATAGCACAGTTCATGCTTTCAGTACAAGAAGCCCAGATCTCCAGGTTTCCACACATGATTACAGACCTGCGTGCATGTTGTACTGCTTAGTATTGATCTTCGTAAACCACTTACAGTATTTGTATAGTTCCTTTCAACCATAGTGGTTCTTCAAAGCAATTATCATCATCAAAAACAGCAATTGATAATATCAATTAAAAGCAATTTTAAACTATAATGAGCCATACCAAAACAAGGAAAATATGATAGTGGCACAAAGTTCCAAAATTGCCAGGTAAAAATCAAACAGAAGAGCCATGACAAAATAAATAAGTCTTGCCCTCTGAGAGGAATAGAAAGAATGTGCCAACCATACTCGGAGGAAGAGAGAATCTCATAGCTTAGGGGCAGGCCGCTGAAAAGGCCTTACTCTTCAGTGATGATAGGCTAAACTCCATAGTTGCAATGTGGAGTGGGCCTGATGAATAGTTTTTAATGTCTAGGGTGGGTGTGCCTCATATAGAAAGAAGCTGGGGAAACCTAGCCAGATGGGCGGGGTATACATAATAAAATTGTTGTTGTTAAGGACCCATTCCATTTAGGACTTTCAAGGCCAAATCCTTCAATCTGAGTTGCAGTAAGAAACAGATCTCTTAAAATGGGCATAACCTGATTGCAGAATCTTACTCTTGTTGCAAATGGGTAGCTATATCTGTACCAGTTGAAGTTTCTATGCCAACTTTAAGAACAGCTCCATAGAAAAGCCTATTGGCTCTGGTGTGTGTGTGTGTGTGTGTGTGTGTATATATATATATATCCATCCATCACGTTAGTTGTCGTATTTAATTGAGCTGTGTAACAAATTACGGTTGACTAACTGCCTTTCTTGTTAATGTTTTAGGTATACAATTTTCAAGGACCATGTTTCATTGGCCGACTGTATCCTTAAAAAATCTTGGTGATTTGCGGTAAATTAATAGGCTGGCCAGGTGGGTCCAGAGGAGGTGGGGGAAGGGAAATGAAAGAAGGGGGTAATACTCTTCAGCTTGAACTGAGCAGATTTCGATCATGGTTAATTTATTTCTTTTTTACTCCAGTTGGGTGGAGTATAAATAATTTACATAAATAAATTTATGTAAACTATTTCTCTACTACTTTACATCTATAAAATAATAATAATCACTTTCCTACCATGCACATAGACCGAAACTTTTAAAGATGTGTAGATTGGTTTCTACTTAAGAACGCTTTCCATAAAATATTGAAGTGAATTCACAGTAAAGACAACGATAAAACAATTAAAAACAGTACCAGTTTTAAAATGATATGACTACTCTGTGCAGTTCGGCAGCATTTAGAGTGAAACTGTTGGGATGTATATGTGCTTGGATAATTCATAAATTAAGTATGAATTTGAGCACCTATGATAAATTTCAAAAGTGTCATTATTCTGGCATTGTGGTAGATTTTTCCCATCATATACATCAAGCTCAATTTATAAAAATACAGAAATATTTTTCAGTGGAATTTTACCTTAACTCCTCACTTCCAGATGAAATTCACGATGGCATGAACCTAGAACTATATTATCAGTAGTTTCGTTGTGGCAGATGCTGCCTTTTCTATTGTCTGTTTTTTTTCATTCTTTGTTTCTCATTTGACAAACTCTTGATTATTTGGCTGCATGAGGTTTAGTTAAGAGTATTTTATCCCTGAGCACAATATACCAGAAATGAATACCAGACTATTCAGACTGTCTTTTATTGTTTTGGTTTTTAAAAAATCTTTATAATAAACGTGAACCAATATGTGTGACCTGACTCTGTGTGCAGTGTATCTTTAAAACACAGAAACCTTAAGTGCCGTATATGTGAAAATGATATCTATAATACGTAGTGCATGGGTGGGCAGGCCTGAGTGGAGAGAGAGTTGGAAGGGTCCCATAGTCCACCCCTGCAGTGCAGTAATCTTTTTGTCCAATGTGGGGTTCGAACCTGCAACCCTGAGTTGAAGAGTCTGGACTATCCAGACTCTCATGAGTTATTTAGAAATTAACCCGGGATAGTGGAAGATGGGTGAATTGAGAGTGGGTGTGCAGGCAGCGGGCGCCTTGCAAAAGGAACCAAATATTCTCCACCTTTTTTGGTCTCTAGGCATAGCTGCAACGTTTCCCTTTTTTTAAGGGAAATTCCCTTAGTCCGAATAGGATTCCTCGCAAGAAAAGGGAAAAGTTGACAGCTATGTCTCTAGGCCTCAACCTCAGCCCTCCAGATGCTTTTGGCCTACACCTCCCATGATCCCTAGCTAGCAGACCAGTGATCAGGGATGCTGGGAATTGTAGTCTCAAACCATGTGGCGGGCCGAGGTTGAGGAAGCCTCTAGGCCGCCATTCCGACGGGCCGCGGGCGGATTGGGCGCCTCTTTCTCTGGTGGGCGGGGCTTTCTCCCTCCCAACTCACTGCGAGGGCGAGCGCGCGTGCGCGTTCGGCGCGTGCGCCGCCGCCGTTGCTAGGCGAAGGTGGGCGTGGCCGGCTCTGCGCTTGTGCTCTGTGAGGCGAGGCAAGATGGCGGAGGAGGAGAAGCTCCCCGCGGGCTGGGAGAAGCGCATGAGCCGCAGCTCCGGTACCGCCGCGGAAGAGGGAAAGGGGCGGCGGGCGGGCGGCGGGCGAGGGCCCGGCAGGAGGGTGGATGGGCCTCGGGGGAGAAGGAGGGCGGAGAGGCGCCCTTCGCGGTCGGGCCGGTCGCCTCGGAGGCCCTTTCGCGCCCCGGAGGGGAGGCGGGAGAGGGGCTGCGGGGAGGGGGCGGTGGCGGGGATAACGGGGCCGCTGGGGATTGCCGGGGGGGGAGGAGCTTGTGGGACACAAGAATAAGAATAGCAACAGCGACGCAGTCGTAGAACCATAGAAGTATAGCGGTGGAAGTGACCCCCAGGGTCATCTAGTCCAGCCCCCTGCAATGCAAGAATCTTCCCCAACGTGGGGCTTGAACCCATGACCCCGGCATTAAAGGTCTCGTGCTCTGCTGACTGAGCTGGCTCATAGAGAACAATCGTGGTTTCTCACTGCTTTTCATAGAATCGTAGAGTTGGAAGGGATCTCAGGATCATCTAGTCCCAACCCCCCCCCCCCCGCAATGCAGGAATCTCATCCGAAGCATCCATGACAGATGGCCAGCCAACCTCTGATTAAAAACCTCCAAGGAAGGAGAGTCCACCACCCTCCATCCTGAAGTAAAACAGCTCTTGTCGTCAGAAACTTTTTTCTGATGTTTTGTTGGAATCTCCTTTCTTATAACTTGAAGCCATGGGTTCAAGTCTTGCCCTCCAGAGCCGGAGAAAACAAGCTTGCTCCATGTTCCACATGGCAGCCCTTCAGATATTGGAACATGGCTTCTTCCTTCCTACTCCTATTCCCTCCCCCCATTTATTTCTCCACCAATTTATTTCTCTACCCATTTCCATCCACCAAAAAAATATCCTGAGGACCACTTACACTGTTCTGATAATAATAATAAATAACACAGCCCCATGGAAAAGTATGGTGGTTTCTTCCTTCCTACTCCCACATCCCTGCCCCCCAATTATTTTTCTTCTCTTTCCCCACCCCACAAAAAAACCATACCCTGAAGGCCAAGGACTGTAATACAGTGCCCCCAGTTCCTGTTCCCTGGAGCCAGTCCAGGAGAGTACCATGGTCAATGGTATTAAATGCCAGTGAGAGATCAAGAATCAGGAGCAAGATCACACTCCCCCTGTACCGCTCTCTGCAAAGGTGACCATCAGGGGGACCAAGGCTGACTCAGTTCTATAGCCAGGCCTGAACCCAGATTGGAATGGATCTGAAGAATTATGTCATCCAAGAATGCTGCCTAACCACCACCTCTCTCTCTCCCCCGCCCCCGTGGGTATGGGCATCTGGGTTGTATTTAAGCATTGGTTTTATCAGCAGCTGTCTTTCATGAGTTTATCCAATGCCTTTGGAAAGCCATTCTGAGTCAGTGACCATTAACATCCCATAGGTGAAGCATTGTGCAAAATACTTCCTTTTGTTGTCCTGAATTTCCAGCTAGTCAGTATAACTGGGTCACTGTACATTCTATTCTTATGAGAAACACAATATCTTTTTAAGTTCTCTTAATATTAGCCCTGTTATCACTCCAGTAATTTGTTTTTAAAAGTAAAATAATAATAATACTGTAATAATAATTTTTATTTATACCCCACCCTCTCCAACCGAGACCGGGCTCAGGGTGGCTAACACCAAATAAATAAAGTACATTAAAAACAAAATTAAACACTCAGGTGTAGCCTTTACATATAGAGAAAGTAGTCCAATCACTTCAATGTCTTTCCTACACCTTTTCCAACTCTACAATATATTTTTTGAGATGTGGGGGATTAGAACGTCATTAGGTGAATATATAGCAGCATTCTCCCAATCTGATGTGCTGAGCGACGAATTTTATAAGCTCCAGCCAATAGTGAGGACATGTGCTGGCTGGGGCTGATTTGAGTTGAATTCCAAAGTATTTGGAGGGCACCAGGTTTGTGGAAATGTGGTATACCAAATTGCACATGTCCTCAGTATTGGGGTATATGAAGGGACATAAGAAGAGCCCCCGTTAGACAAGTCCAAAGGCCCACCTAGTCCAACATCTTACTCGTTCAGTGGCCAACTAGATGCATATGAGAAGCCTACAAGTAGAGCCTGAAGGTAGTAGCCCCTCTCCTCACTTGTGATTTCCCACAACTGGTATTCTGAGGTACACTGCCTCTGAAAATGGAGGTAAAACATAGCTATCATGGATAGTAGCCACTGATAGTATTCCTTCTATGAATTCTAAGGGTTTGATGCCAGCTTTCTATGTCCACTTCCTTTCCTAATCCCAACATGGAAGCCACCCTTTTCCCACTGCTGCTGCACATAGAGTTCATTATTTTTTAACCATGTACCATGATGCAACAACATCTTTCCTGGATAGTCACATTGCTGTATGCATGAAAATGGCTTTGTTGTTACTATTGCTCCAGTTTGTTTCATTTTAAAACGACATTAAACCTCATTTGCCCTTTTCTTGCCATTCACCCATTTGTAAAGACTTCCAAAAGGATCGCTCCATTTCGCTCAAGCCTTTGCCATCCTAAATAGTCTGTCTGCAAACTTGGCAAAGTTTGCTTACCTCTGTTTCTGTGTCAATCAGATCCTCCAAGAAGCATCTGTTCCAATACAGATCCTCACTGCTTATTTCCTTCCATTATGAATATTGGCGTGTTCCTGTCCTCTGTTTCCCATTGTTTTACCAGTTTTTGTTCTGTAAGGGCACTTGCCCTTTTACTCAGTGACTACCAAGGGTTTCTTCACTGGTGTTTTTGTTAAGAGACTTTTTGAAAAGCATTTTGGAACTCTAGGTATGATTATCCCTGGCTGCACATGATTACCAACACTCAGAGAATTCTAAAAGGTTGTTGAGGCAGGACTGCACTGCAGAAGCCATGCTGATTCCTCTTAGTGATGCTTGTTCTATGTTAAATTGTACTTTGAATTGTGTTTTCTACCAGTTTATATAGGACAGAAGCTAGGCCAATAGGGTTGTTAGTTATGGACTCCCCTCTGCTTCTCCTTTCTCCCTTTATTTATTTATTTTCTTACATGACCTTCACCATAAGGTCTCAGGCAGTTTAGAATAAATAAAACAGTATTAAAATCAATTAAGCAATTTGCACCAGAAGAATAGGGTGGATCCTAAAAATGGATGTTGTATTGGCTACCTCAGAAAGGTGTGCTGATGGTTGTGACAAGTTTCCTATTAGTGAGTGTGTGTTAACTGACCAGGTAACATCTTAATTTGTCAGATCTAGAACATCATCTCCTGCCACTTCTATTTGACTTAGTTCTTCAGGTGTCTACTCAGGGGAAAAGTGGTGAAGGCACAGTTATCTGCAGCAGGGTCCACAGTGAGAACGAATACAAATAATACATTCAGCTTCTCTCCTCCTCCTTTAGGAATCCTTTTACTCTTCTGTTGTTTAGCTGTTCAGCCATCTCCCTGCTTGTCTTTTCTGCTTCTGATAAATGATATTGGATTGTTATAGGTCATAGAATAATAGAATTGTAGAGTTGGAAGGGCCCCTAAGCATAATCTAATCCAACCCCCTGCAGTGCAGGAATATGCAGCTGTTCCATATGGGGATTTAACCTGCAACCTTGGCATCATCAGTACTATATTTACAGGACCTTTTTACAGTAGGTCCATTGAAATTAATATGCCTAAGTTAGTCATGTTTGCTAATTTCAATGGATGGTATTATTGTGGAAGTGGAATATTTTCTGCTTGTGCAACGGGACTTCTCCCTTCTGGCCCTATGCATGCCTTGAGACCCCCAGAGCAGATTTAGGGGCATGCAAGGGAAGAATGTTTCATTGTGCAAGGGTAAATTCCACCCAGTGGGTCTGCGCTGAGTATTACTAACATTGTTGACTATATTTTTACCAATTTGATTCCATAGTTGAGGGTGCATGCCATGGATTTTTTAGTCAAAGTGAACCAGCCAAGAAGAAGAGGGAAGTATTAGTATGTTTGAGAGATCCCCAAGGTTTGCAGAAATAGAAGAAAAAAAACCTCCAGGAAATGATACAAAAGAAAACCTGAAGCAAAAAAAAAATATGACAAGACTGCGCATGCATGTAGTTACATTGAGGAAAGGGGAGGGAAGAAAAAGCAGAGCTTGGATCCAGAAGTGTGACACTACTAAGCCACACTTACGAGCCGGATTCAAACTGTACAGGGACGTTGATTGTGTTGGCTGATGGCAGAGGAGGAAGGAAAAGGTAGGAGATGGAAGATGGAGGGAGAAAGCTACCCCCCTTCCCCCCAAAAAAACCCCACCACCCAGATGGTGGAGAGGGAATGATGAATGGAAACCGTGGATGAAGTGAGGGGGTTGTAGGCTGCACAATATCTTAAGAGAGAAATTTAAAAGGTGGCACCCCAGAGAAAAAGCCACGTGAAGACTTGGCATGCTCAAAATGTCAGTTGGAAAAGATAAACAGAAAACTTTGGGGTGAGTTGGGAAAGTAGTGTCCTGGAGGAGCACTGGGTGAGTTTGCAAGGAGCTGGCTAGAACCCTGAGCCAGGGATTTTTACAGATAAACATTTTGTTTCAGGTCTGACTTGTGCTCTAAATTCTTCATCATTTTTCTTATTGTCGGTTCATACTTATTTTGTTAGGGTTTATGCTTCTTTTTTTTCTCCTAATTCGGGTTAGACTTCCACTTTTTAAAGGAAACCTTGCATTTGCTTCTGCGACTGCTTGTCAACCGCAGACATCCGCTTGAACTTGTTTGTCCCTTTTGTAATCTGAGTATATTTTATCTGATACTGTATTTAGTAAGTGGCCATGTTGCACTTTCAGAGCAACTTATATCTATCTATCTATCTATCTATCTATCTATCTATCTATCTATCCTGCCATCACATGAGAGCCCAGGACAGCTAACAAATACAGTGGTACCTCTGTTTTCTAGCGTCTTGGAAGCTGAATGTTTCAGAACCTGAACGCCAAAAACCCGGAAGTAATTGCTTCTGTTTTCAAACACGTCTTGGAAGTGGCACAGCTTCTGCTGCATTTTTTTCTTTTTTCTCCATTGACTTTGCCATCTACCCTTTGGTTTTTTTTTTTTAATAATATTTATTACTTTTATATATTACAAAAAAAGAGAAAAAAGCAAAAAAGAAGAAAAAACAAAGGAGAAAAACAAAAAGGAAAAACAATACAATATATAAACAATACAAAACACAACCTAAACTCAAAACTAAACACATTAAACTAAGCTAAACAAACCCCACTCCCTAACCTTAACCCTGAATAGAACAAAACAAAAACAATTTAAAAACATACATCGTCTCTTTTCCATACTCTATTTTTCATTCCCTTGTTTCCTCGACCTCCTCACACCTCCCTTTTTGTGTTCCACTTCTATAAATTGTTTCAGCAAATCCTTTCCATCTTTCTCCATTTTCTGTGATATTGTAAATAACGTATTTTTTAACCTTCTTTTCCATTAAAACTAAAATACTTATATGTGCATAACATTCTGTTAAGCCCATAAAAAATAAAAATAAAAATCATTCCACCATTTTTCTATCACTCATTAGTTTTACCATAAGTCTATATATAAACTTTAAATTTTCCAGTCTTCTTCCACCATCTCCTCTCCCAGGTTTCGGGTTCTGCCAGTCCTTTCCGTCAATTCCATAAAGTCCATCAACCTGGTGATCTTATGTCCGAGCTCTTAACTCTTTTCCAAGTCCCTTCTGCAGGTCTTCTTCATTTTCTTTAATGCTAAAGAGCAAATCTCGGGGAAACTCCAGCCTGTCAATCCTTTTCTTCCTTCTGAACAGATCAACTAAATTTCCATAGTTAAGGCTACAGTCCATAAAGTATTTCCGGGTATATTTCAAAATTCTTCCAATTCCAAAGGCCCCCAAAACTTCAATCTCCTCCAGGCCCAAGTCCATGTCCCAAAAGTCAGTTAATCCCTGCATAAAGGGCTCTTTCCAACTTTCCTTCTTTAATCCAAGCCGGGATCCATTCCTCGGAGTCTGACTTTTCCTAGATTCAATCATAGAAGGCCTCAATTTATAATCCTCAATTTGCTTCTGTAAAACCACAGATCTCACTTGTATTATTTTATGTTCAACAACAGCCGCATTCTCCTTCTCCTCCTTCTCCTCCACCATTTGTCCTGCCAAAATGGGTTCCTGTACCAAGTCCTGAATTATTTCTGTGTTGGTGTTCGCTTTTTTACTAAAGTTGGTCACTTTCAGTTCCAAATTATCAACTTTGAAAGTCATGTCATCCATCTTCTTGTGAAGCTGTCCCAGCGAACAGCTTATCTTGCATAAAACAGTCACAATGGCCTCTCCTGTCAACATTTTTAAATAGTCCAAGGTCGCACTCTGGTTCTCAGACTCCTTATCTACAACTGGAAATCCCCCAGTTATACTCCTGTAACAGTTTCATAAGCTCCCTCTAGAGGGAAACAGTCTCCACTTGTATCAGTTCTTTCAAGCGCAACTCAAGCATTAAAGATAAATTTTCAGTTACTTTTCCTCTTTTTTAAACGCAGAAAAGGACAATGGAAACAGTATCTTACTCTTATTTAGCTAGCTGTCAAATCCGTTCTGTCAAAAGCACTCTCTCCAAACGTCATCTGGCAGCCCGTTCCCAGGTTCAGAGCAGTGGTAATTTGATTTTTTCACTCTCTCCTGCAGGCTCACTAGATCCAAAATTTCCCCCTCTTCTCCTGCTTCCAAGGGTTTTTTTTTTTTTTAAACCGGTGGAAATTTGATCCTTTGCCAAAAGCTTTCAAAGGCTTTAACTTGTAACGTCTTTGCTTCAGTCTATTTACAAGAACGGGAGGCGGACTTCCTGTTTATAACCTTCCCGTTTCAGTGCCGAATTAAAGTATTTAAAAATCCAATTTTCCGTTTACTCACGAGTAGTTGTTTAAAGTCCAATTGTCCACAGGAAAAAGTCAGCGCTCTCCGGCAACAGCAATGCGGCTTCACTCCGTGAAAGAAGCAGTTGATTCAAAGCACCGCGTCACTCACCCCACGTCGCTCCAGATCCCCAAAACAGGGTTTCCCCGCGAGTAGGGGAGGCGCAAAGGTGCCAGCCGAATCCCACGTCCACAGGCTTCTCCCGCCTGTGGTTTTTAATGGGTCTCCGCCTCGCCGTGGCGGTTCAGACCCTGTTTTCCACGGAGCGGATTCCTCCCGATCGGAGGAAATCTGCCATTGCCAGAGGCGCCAACCTGGAAGTCCTGCCATCTACCCTTTGTGCCTTGGTTGTCCAACATTGAGGAAGTCTAACGTTCTTCCAGAACAGATCACATTCGACAACCGAGTTACATACATATAATTAAAATGAGAGAGACAGAGTTTTCAGCAGGAAAACTCACTAAATACAAAGCTCACAGTTAAAATTATTAACCCCACATTGATAAATGCAACAACACAAGTGACAACAGTTGAGAACATAATTATGTTAAACAGAAACAGTTTGTTTAATCCAAAGGTCCTGATTAAAACAGGTGTTTCTTCCAACCTTGCCTTTAAAACTCAGTAGATGGGGTGGAACAACTGCGTTTCTGGGGAGAAGGAATTCCACAAACAACCTGCCATGATCAGGAAGGCCCTTCCCCACATCACTCCCCAATGAGTAATGCTTGTGGGGATCCCAAGAAGGGGATTCCAGCAGATCAGAAAACACCAACATGGAGCATTTTATAGTGGCAACCTTTGTATTCTGCAACCGCGATCTAGGAGTGCAGCTAATAACTGAGTTAAACGTCAGCAGCTTCCATTGTGTCCTTTACTGGTCTAAGGCACAGTTCCCCTAACATAGCTAGAAATATCATCTCTTTGCTGTAATCTGAATGTATATGTGCCCAGATAATGGGAGGTTAATTGAAGCCACCCAGCACTTTCTCATTTGGGCTGCCTTCCTGAGTTTTTGCCAGCTTTGAGTTTCATCCCAACCTTCAGTTTGGGTTGGGGACAGTTACAGTACAGGGAACATGAACCTGATATTTCCGCACTCTGTGGTTCTGGGGACCTCATCCACACATTGAGACCCTGCAATCCTTCCTGCCTAGCTAGTTCTATGTGAAACAATATCATTTTTGAAATTGCCCCCTCAGAGTGCTTGACTTAAGCTTCCTACACAACAACCTACCTCATAACTATTTTTTAATGTTGGTGCTGTTGCCTGTGTGCCTAACAACTTCTCCAGATCTTTCACTTTTACCTCAAGGGAATAGATTTACAAAGAGCCCCAAACTTGCTGCATGGAGCATGCACTCATAGCTTCTGTGAGCAGGCGGATAAGCAAAGTATTGTGTTATGAGGTTTGTGGGTCAGGTGTGAGGCCTTTTCTTGGCCTTTATTTCATTGTTCACTCTCACCTTATTCTTGATAGCTTTTTTTGCACTTGCAGAGCTGGGTGTCCTCAGACTTCCCTAAATAAATAAACTGTTCCTGTTTGCTTGTTTGTTTGTTTGTTTGTTTGTTTGGTGTTTTTTTTTTTGGGTGGTGGTTATCTTAAATACGTTGGTGTAGGAATGGGTGAGGTAGTATGGATCTGTTGTCTATACACTCCGTATAGCAAGTGTTTCAGTTTGAGCACCACTTTTCCTATCCCCTTATCTTCTCTTTTACATTTGTGGAGGGACTTTGTGGAAAGTAACCTAATGACCCAGTGAACACAAGGAACCCTGTACTCAAAATTTTAAAATAGAATTAACTGCCTTCAACATTTGGATTCATTTTTCCAGTTGCTGCAGGTGGCAGCTAGAGTAGTATGCTTTGTCTGCAGTTCTCAAGTGACTTCCTATGAAGTTGTTGCATGTGTGTAGGTTATTTGAGGACTGCATACATTCAGGGTGGTCTTTTGCTTCTTGTTTATTTGCTTCTTGGTATGAATGGAGCATGCAATTAAATGTTAGTGGTTGGTATTGCAGGACTCAAACACAGGAAAACGAAGGCTATGTCTCCATTTCCTAGCAAGTGGAATAAGACAGTGGCTGATAATAAAAGTCATTATAATACCATCATTAAATCATGCAAAGAGTACATGGTTTTCTGCCTTACGTTAGTGGGCTGTGTCACAGTATGACTGACTGGCTTTTGATTTCATCCCAACATTACAGGATGCAATTAAGTCACAGCGTGGTTCTCATGGTTTATAAGCTTTCCCCAGCCTAATGTACTCCAGATGTTGTTGGGCTAAAGCTCCCATCAGCCCCCACCAGCTTGGCCAAAGGTCACGGGGTGGTGGCAGTTATGGGCAAAACATCTGGAGGGCACCATGTTAGAGAAGGCAGGAATTGGGTGGCCTTCGCTATAATTCTCCCCTATTCTTGCCATGCTCAAATTTTACTTTCTGCAAAAGGAGGTGTCTGTCTGGTTGATGAGAAATGTGAAGCCATCAAGAGAGGTCACTGGGAAGATCTGTGGGTCTTGCATGTTATTGTTAACAGTGGATACCTGGTTGTGACACTTCCACTCTACTTAGCAATCAAACCTAGTTCAGATACTCCAGGCTTCTGGCACCTTTTCTCCTTCAGGTGGCTCATGGCCAATTCATCACTAAAAAGGTTGAAAGGCTCGAGCTGGGGAAGACTTGGTTAGGTCACGGTCTTGAGCAGTGTTAGAAACTCAGATATATAAGCTAATTGCCAAATAGCATCTTAAACCTAGGTTATAGTCGCCACAGTGAAATGGCTAGGTGCCATTTCCCCCCAAATGTGCTTTATTGTTTTTTTCATTTCATTTCTATAGCACTTTATATTTTAAAGAAAAAATCTCAAATTGGTTTACAACCATCAAATAAATTCAAGCTTCAAGAAAAACATTTGGCTTTCCCCATTTCCCCCCTACTTAATTTATAGAGCTGCCCCATAACAGAAGTGCTCTAGGAAGCCAGGATGGTGTAGTGGTGACATTATTGGACTAGGACCTGGGAGATCAGGGTTCAAATCCCCACTCCGCCATGAAGCTCACCGGGTGACCTTGGGCCAGCCACAGGCTCTTCAACTACCTCACAGGGTCATTGTGGGGATTAACTGAGGGGAGGGAGGTGAACAATGTACTCCTTAGAGAAAAAGATGGGAGATAAAGGCAATAAGTAAGCTCTTCTGCTGACCTACTTAAGAAAGCTGGAGAGACCACCCGGATGGAGATGTCCGTCACCAACCTGGTGCCCAGAGATTTCCACAGGGTCGCAACTGGATCTGCGCCAGTCACAAAATGCTCTGGCACAGGTCCAATTAAAGTGGTATTGAAATGAAATGAAATGAATAATAATAACAAATTCCATTGCAAAAACAGGAAAAAAATGGCTCCTAGACATTCTGTTGTGGCAACTGCAACCTAGGTTTAAGGTGCCATTTGGTGACTAGTTTATGTATCTGGGCTCCAAACGCTGGTGACTATCCCTAAATGAGAGGAGAGAAAGTGTGTCAGGTTGCCATTCTGTAGCTGGTCTTCTCTCCAGTTGTCAGTTGCAGATTACATGACTACCCTACCAGAGGAAGTAGCTTTGCATTTAAGAGGAAACTAGTATTTTGAGATCTTCTGATTTGGTTGAAACTTATTTTTCCCCAACAAAAGCCCTATGAATTTCACAAAAGTTACTCGCTCACAAATTATTAATAGCCGTCTGCCCCCAAACAGTCATTTATTGTACAGTGGTACCTCGGGTTACATACGCTTCAGGTTACAGACTTTGCTAACCCAGAAATAGTACCTCGGGTTAATAACTTTGCCTCAGGATGAGAACAGAAATCTGGCTCCGGCGGCGCGGCAGCATCAGGAGGCCCCATTAGCTAAAGTGGTGCTTCAGGTTATGAACAGTTTCAGGTTAAGAATGGACCTCCGGAACGAATTAAGTACTTAACCCGAGGCACCTGTACACTGACATCCCATTAAGGAAATGAACGAGCAACCACTACAGACTCCTTTTTACAAATCCTTCCTTGCCTGAGGACAATTTCTACGGGTCACAAGCAGCCAGGCAAGTTACTGTTTTACAAGCCCAGTTTAATATCTGTCCGGCTTAGACTAAGCAGGTGTGTGGGGTTCTTGCACTTGAGGCTGCAAAGTGTTCAAAACAGCATTTTTCTCCTGCTTCAGGAACAGGAAGTGCTGTAGGAAAGAGATACTATAGGATGGCTGCTACAGACTTGGCAAACAATTGCAAGTACAGAGCAAGCAAGTTGTTCTGTGGGTTCTGGACTAGGAATGAAGTATAAGTGACTAAGCAGCCTTTTCACTGGGGGTGTTGACAGAGGGCAGCTGTAAATATAAGGGGAAGGAACCCATCTTGGACCTTTACAAGTTTAGACGGAAGAGAGTGCAAGTGGGGGACTGCACTGTGAGTCTGTGTGATTTTAATAATACACTTAAATCAGATTTCAGCAGGAAATCTTCTGCTAGTAGTGGAAAATTACTTCAAATTCCTCACGAATGGGCTTTAAAGGCTATGGGGCCAGATACTTAGGACTTCCCTAGCTTCTATCAGGCAACCCAGTCTATTTCTTTTAAGATCTGCAGATGACTGCAATGCGTTTAAAACAGCAGCAGCAGACCCTGCAATATCCAGGCTTTCCATCCTCCCTTCATACGGATTTCTTTGTGACTGATTTCTTTGGGCACAGGGAAATGTAATCTCCCACAGCTCTGTGCCAAGAAGACCCAGCATCATTTTCAGTATAGGCCTAAAACAGTCTTTTCTGAAAAAATGCACACACTCTTGTTTTTTCTCGCTGGTCGAGTAGGGACAGGGCTGTTGAATTCAGAAGCTAAAGTGGAGCTAAAGGCTGCTTTTTCCAGCCATCTCTTCTAATAATTCATTAGGACCTTCAAGTACAGCATACCTGCTACAGGACAACTTTATGGTTTCTTCTAACAACCAGGTTTGAGTAGCTCATGCTTTGCATGAAGCTGATATATGTGTGTTAATTTTGTAGCAGCTGACCAGCAGTTGGTACTTTGGGCTAAATTAGTGGATTTTAGGCTTTGTTTTGGAGCAAGAAGTAGTTGTGCCCGGACAGAGGGGTGAAGTATCCTGAGTGCACACATCTGTGTATTTTCTTGTACAGTGAGGGAAAAATTATTTGATCCCCTGCTAAATTTGCCCGTTTGCCCTCTGACAAAGAAATGACCAGTCCATAATTTTAATGGTAGTTTTATTGTAGCTGTGAGAGACAGAATAACAACAGGAAAATCCCCAGAAACCCAGAAGACAAAAGTCAGAGATTGATGTGCATTATAATGAGTGAAATAAGTATTTGATCCCCTATCAATCAGCCAGATGTCAGGCTACCTGGTATCTTCACTGTGTGTAACGAGCTGAGATTAGAAGCACCTGCTGTAAGAGAGAGGTCTTGCCTGTAATCCCAGCTCGTTACAGTACCTGTACAAAAGACACTGTCGACAGAAGCAATCAATCCAGCAGATTCCAAAGTAGCCACCATGACCAAGACCAAATAGCTGTCCAAGGATGTCAGGGACAAGATTTTAGACCTGCACGAGGCTGGATTGGGCTACAAGACTATTGCCAAGCAGCTTGGTGAGAAGGTGACAACAGTTGGTGCAGTAATTTGCAAATGGAAGAAACACAGAATAACTCTCTCTTTTTTTTTAAATGATATTTATTAAAGTTTCACATGAAAAGAGACACATTAATAAAAAAAAAGAATTTAAAAATGAAAAGAAAAATACACAGTACAAAATACAAAAAGAAAAAAGAAAAAACAGTTAAAAACAATTCCATCTTTTCATCACTACTTTTACATTTACTTATTTCCCAGACCTCCTCATACCTCCCTCTTTTGTATTCCAATTCAGTTTGTTTGTCCAGCAATTCCTTTCCCTCCTTTTTAATCCCAATCCTTAATCTTAATATAATATAACATTAAATTTTTACCTATTAAAAACCAATTTTCCATTCTTTTAACCTTTTTAATCCTAATCCTTAATCTTGATCTATATATAACTTTAAAGCCTGTACAGCTAGAAGCCACTTAATTTCACTCCATCATCACTCTAACATTCTTTAATTTTGCAATATTTCTGTAAGTAATCTTTGAATTTCTTCCAATCTTCTTCCACCGACTCTTCTCCCTGGTCACGGATTCTGCCAGTCATTTCCGCCAATTCCATATAGTCCATCAATTTCATCTGCCATTCCTCCAGTGTGGGTAGCTCTTGTGTCTTCCAGTACTTTGCGATGAGTATTCTTGCTGCTGTTGTTGCATACATAAAGAAAGTTCTATCCTTTTTTAACACCAATTGGCCAACTATGCCCAGGAGAAAGGCCTCTGGTTTCTTCAAGAAGTTATATTTAAATACCTTTTTTAATTCATTATATATCATCTCCCAGAAAGCCTTAATCTTTGGGCACGTCCACCAAAGGTGAAAAAATGTACCTTCAGTTTCTTTACATTTCCAACATTTATTATCAGGCAATGGTAGATTTTTGCAAGCTTGACTGGGGTTATGTACCACCTGTATATCACCTTAAACTTTATTATGAATCAGCAGCTTTTTGCTGGTTGAAAGAATGGCTGCTTCTTGAAAACACTGACATTTTAGATCTAGAAGGTTTTAACAATGTATTTGGATGGCATGCATATCTGTGGTATGATAAGGTCAAAGCACATAAAGCATTTAAAAATCACATTGTCAGGAAAGCACTGTTTAATGTTTGGATAAGATACAAGGATTTATTGGAAAACAAAACTCCAAGGTGGTTGTCACCAATGGAAGCGAAAGCTCTGAAAAAGCTCAATATGGAGGTCAAATGGCCGAAATATTGGGAAATTTTGGAACAAGATGGAGATAGACTGAAATTGCAGAGTTTTGAAAAATTAAAAAACAAAGTGCGAGACTGGCTTCATTATTATCAGATAATGGAGGCATACAATTTGGACAAGAAAATTGGCTTCCAGGTGGAAAAATCAAAATTAGAAACAGAACTGTTAGAACCCAAAACTAAGAATTTGTCAAGAATGTATAACTTGCTGCTGAAATGGAACACTCAGGATGAAACGGTGAAATCTGCTATGATTAAATGGGCACAAGACGTTGGACATAACATTATGTTTGCTGACTGGGAACAGTTGTGGACCACAGGTATGAAATTTACGGCATGTAATGCCTTAAGAGAAAATATTATGAAAATGAAACAGAATAACTCTCAACCTCCCTCGGTCTGGGGCTCCATTGCAAGATCTCATCTCATGGCGTTGCAGTGATCAGGAGAACTGTGATGAAGCAGCCTAGAACTACAGGGGGGAACTTGTCAATGATCTCAGGGCAGCTGGGACCATAGTCACCATGAAAATAGTTGGGAACACACTACGCAGTGAAGGACTGAGATCTTGCAGAGTCTGCAAGGTCCCCTTGCTCAAGACAGCACATGTACAGGCCCGTCTGCAGTTTGCCAATGCACATCTGAATGACCAGAGGAGAAGTGGGTGAAAGTGTTGTGGTCAGATGAGACCAAAATCAAGCTCTTTGGCATCAACTCAACTCGCTGTGTTTGGAGGAGGAGGAATGCTGCCTACGACCCCAAGAACGCCATCCCCACCGTTAAACATGGAGGGGGACATATTATGCTTTGGGGGTGTTTTTCTGCTAAGGGGACAGGACACCTTCACTGCATCGAAAGGATGATGGACGGGACCATGTAACGTCAAATCTTGGGTGAGCACCTCTTTCCCTCAGCCAGGGCATTGAAAATGGGTCGAGGATGGGTATTCCAGCATGACAATGACCCAAAACACATGGCCAAGGCAACAAAGGAGTAGCTCAAAAAGAAGCACATTAAGGTCATGGAGTGGCCTAGCTAGTCTCCAGACCTTAATCCCATTGAAAATCTGGAGGGAGCTAAAGGTTCAAGTAGCTACACATCAGCCTTGAAATCTTACTGACTTGGAGAGGATCTGCAAAGAGGAGTGGGACAAAATACCTCCTGAGATGAGTGCAAACCTGGTGGCCACCCTTTGACTCATGTATGCATATTTGTGCAGGAAATATAAGCTGATACAACCATTAAACATACGTTTGCAGCTAAAACTTTATTGGTCATTTTGACACTTCGATGATTTTGCCATTTTGCATTCTAGAATTGTATCTTATTTTGTAATATGTGGGAACATTGTGAAACTGTTGAGTTACTCTTTGGCCTTCTCTATCCCTATGCAACGACAATCTGCAAGATCACTTTCCTGAAAGAAAGTTACCCAGAACCTTTCAGAGATGAGGGTCTGTATTTTTTGGCAGAACAGTGTGTTTCTATGAGATGTAAAGTTAATGCATGTAGTTTGCTTGGCAGAGTCCTGAATATTTGAGAATGGAACATGCTGCACAGCTTGGGCAGTTAAGAGAAAGTGATAAATTACTGTCATGTGGGGTTGCTTTAAATACAATTTCGAAACATCAGTTGTTCCAGAATATGGCAGCAGTGCTAGCTGTGCAGAGCATATCACCTAATACTGCAAGAACTTTGTTGGTTACTAGGATAAATGCAAGGTGTTGAGGGAATTTGAGGGAACACTTTCTCCTTTACATACCTCCATACATGGAGGACTAGTGATGAGATCTCCTTGAAGGTATTTTGAGAGAATAAAATTGGATTTCTTGTTTTAGTGTTGTGTTCTCTCTCCCCATTTTTATCTGGTGAATTTAAAAATTTCTGTATTTTTATATTTCTTATGCAGTGGAAGGTCACATGCCCCACCAGTTTTCCACACCAATTATTTGAGAAATTTCAAATCAAGTGATTTATTTATTTGACCATGACAACCATGACAACAGTTGAAATAAGTTTAGTGCCTTTCCCACCACAGCCTCTACAAAGTTGACTGATTGGTACTGGACGTTCAAATTGCAGAGAATGGATAGGATCTCATCTTGGACACCATGTCCCGGTATTTTTATGAATTGTGTTGTTACCTGATGCTTGAAGAGCTGTAGCAATTGAAAAGCAGGTGATACATTTGCATTTGAAACAGAAAATAAAAACCCTTGCCCAGTCCTAAATGTGTTTACTTTGAAGTAAGTCCTACACAGTTCAGTTGGGCTTAAGTCCTGGAAAAGTATGCTTAGCAGTTGCAATTTGGCTTATATCTATGCTTCGTCACAATCAGTTTTATCCTTTGGTGGCTCTTTTGCATATGAAAATTAGGCTTTTAACTGTGCCTTACAAAGATGAGTTTACTTTTAGGAGATTGCAAATGTAAGCTTAATAGGTTTCACATTTTCTTTTTAAACCAGGCTTTTTTTAAATAGTCATGTTAAATTAAAAGTTGGTTTAATGTCTGTGTCTCTGTGTGTAATGCCTATTTGATTATAGTAATTCAAAGGTAAGGGAGAAAATCAAAGCAATTCCTAAACATTAGGAAGAACTTCCTGACAGTAAGAGCTGTTCGACAGTGGAATTTGCTGCCAAGGAGTGTGGTGGAGTCTCCTTCTTTGGAGGTCTTTAAGCAGAGGCTTGACAACCATATGTCAGGAGTGCTCTGATGGTGTTTCCTGCTTGGCAGGGGGTTGGACTCGATGGCCCTTGTGGTCTCTTCCAACTCTATGATTCTATGATTCTATCTTTTTTAAAATGGACTTTTATGCACCCTGATGGTTTATATTGTTGTTGGGGTGTATTTTTAAGTGTGTTAAGGTGGGGGGACGGAGGCTGAATCTTCCTGATTTACTGGCAGTCACTCTAAAGCTGCCAGAGATTACATTTAGCATTGCTTATAATCATGGCTGAGCTTACCAAAGCCAAAAAATACTCTGAGCTTTTTTACCCGTGTAGTGTTTCATATCACATGTGTTTTGGCTCTTTCCAAAGAGTGACCATGCAGTTGGGCTTTCCCCGAGAAACTGGTATCAATTTGGCAGGGCTCTTCTGATTCTTGCTTGGAGTTCCTGTCGCTGCGACCCTGCAGTGAAATGTACACAGGAAGGTTTACCATCAGATCTATATTGTTCTTTCATAGTCATTTTCATCTTGTGCATGTTACTGACATCACAAAGGAGCTATAATAGTGCTTTGCCTGAGTTGGTATCACATAGTCCTGGGAGGTACTTGCCCTTAGCTTGGTTGCAGCAGTTGGGGATTGAGCAGAAACACCACAAACTGGTAATTTTGAAGGAGGTAAGTGAGAGGGAATGGGCTGAATTTCAGGTAGGTAGGCTGTAAGCTAAAATAATTGGGTGGGATGGGTCATAAGAGAATGCTTCTTAGAAAGAAGCTGATATGTTGTGCCCTACAACTAAAGTATTTTTCTCCTGTTTTATCTCACAGGGCGTGTGTATTATTTCAACCATATTACAAATGCCAGCCAATGGGAACGTCCCACTGGAAACAGCAAGAATGGACAGGGAGAGCCGACTAAAGTGCGATGCTCACATCTCTTGGTGAAACATAACCAGTCTAGGAGACCTTCATCATGGAGGGAGGATAAGATCACCCGGAGCAAGGAGGAGGCCCTGGAGCTAATTAATGGCAAGTAAAAGCAAAGGAAAGTGAGAGCTCAATGTACTGAAGCCCTGCTTTCCATACCAGACAGTCCAGCCCCCAATGCAGTGCTTTCCTTTCAAAATTGTGATGAAGCCAGCAGCCTCTGGACAAAAGGAACCTGTTGACTCACTTCACTCCTCTTGATTGGGGCATTTCAGTTGCCTGTTAGGGCCATTTTTTCTACAAATTGTCTGTGCACCATATAAATTAAATTTATATGCCTCCCTTCATCTGTGTATCACAGGGCAGTTTACAGTATAAAAACACAAAAGTACGTAACATAGTAACAAACAAAAACAATACTCCCTGCTCTCCCAGTTTAAAAGGCCAGAGATTGCTTCAGTAGCCAAAGGTCTAGGTAGAAGAGCAAAGTTTTTACCTGGCGCCTAAAGATATGTAATGAAGGTGCCAGGTGAGCTTCCTTGGGGAGAAGATTACAGAAGCGCAGGGCCGCCACAGAAAAGGCCCTCTGTCATGTGCAAATGAGGCACACAAAGAAGGGCCTTCGATGATGATTGCATGGTCTGGGTCAGTTCATATGGTTCACATATAAAGTCTCCAGCTCTTAAGATTATGGAGAAACATATGGAAGTGGGAACTGCCTCTGAAAGACTGCCCTTTTCAAACCCTGCATGGCTAAGTGTCCTTCCTTCATTGCCATCTGTAGCAGCCTAGTCCATAGAAGCTGGCTGCCTCATCCATCCCACCTTGCCAAGAATTTCCAGTGCTGCAAAACATTCCTCAGTTATCATGTTCAGTATAAAGTAGGCGGACGGAGTGCGATAATGCAAAATTAATTTGCATAAGGTGGGGTTGGTGGCATGCGGTGTAGATAGCTTTTTGTCTGATGCATGAACAGCATAATCAGAAGAGGGTTCAGTTGGGCTTTATATCTAGAGCCTTAGGACCTATTTCATACAAACAGCTGATGAGGTGACAAAATTTGCTCCTGGACTTTCATCCTGCGATGGAGAAGTTTATAATAGTTTTATTCTGTCCTGTAATATGTGAGTATATATATCTATGTCTCAATATATAGAATCATAGAATTGTAGTGTTGGACCTTCTACCATTATTAATGAAATGTATCTACTACTTGCCAGGGCTGAAATCACTGCCAAGACTCAAACTTGACTCAGCCACTCCTGTTTTCTTCTGCATGTGGAATAGAGTTTTGCAGGGCTGCAATAGAATCTTAGAATTCGAAGGGACCCCAAGGGTCATCTAGTCCAACCTCCTGCTATGCAGGAATCTTAGCTAAATCATCCCTGACAGATGGCTATCCAACCCCTGCTTAAAAACTTCCAAGGAAGGAGAGTCTACCACCTCCCAAGGGAGTCCCTTCCACTGTCTAGCAGCCCCTACTGTCAGAAAGTTCTTCATGAAGTTTAATCGGAATCTCCTTTCTTGTAACATGCCCCCCCGCCCCACAGAGAATGAGCAAACAAGCTTGCTCCATCCATCATGTGACAGCCCTTAAGATGGCTATCATATCTCCTCTGTCTCCTCTTTTCTAGGCTAAACATACCCAGCTCTTTCAACCGCTCCTCATAAGGCTTAGTTTCCAGACTCTTGATCATCTTGCTCACCCTATTCTGCACACCTTCCAGCTTGTCAACATCCCTCTTAAATTGTGGTGCCCAGAAATGGACACAGTATTCCAGGTGTGGTCTGACCATGGCAGAAGAGAGTGGGACTATGACTTCCCTTGATCTGGACACTAGATGTCTGTTGATGCAGCCTAGAACTTCATTGGCTTTTTTTTTGCTTCTGCTTCACACTGTTGACTCATGCTAAGCTTGTGGTCCACCAAGTCCCCTAGATCCCTTTCAAATGTATTGCTAGCAAGTCAGGTGTCCCCCATCCTATATTTGTGCATCTGGATCTTTTTGCCTAAGTTCAGAACCTTACATTTGTCCCGACTGAAATGCATTTTGTTAGCTTAGGTCCCGTTCTCCAATCTGTTAAGGTAATTTTAAACTCTGATTCTGTCTTCTGTGACATTAGCTACCCCTCCCAGTTTGGTGTCGTCTGCAAATTTGCATCCCCTCAGTTCCTTCATCCAAATCGTTTATAAAGACATTGAACAACAGTGGGCCCAGGACAGAACCCTGTGGCACCCAACTTGTCACTTCTCCCCAGGGTGACAAGGAACCATTTGGGTTTGGTCAGTCAACCAGCTGCAAATCCACTTAGCAGTTACTTTGTTCAGCCCACATTTTACCAGTTTCCTCGCGAGAATATCATGGAGGACTTCGTCAAAAGCCTTTCTGAAATCAAGATACACTATGTCCACAGCATTCCCCTGATTCACCAAGTGTGTGTGTGTGTATATATCTATATAATCTTTGCATGTACAAATGTGTGTAAAGCCTTGGTGACAAGTTCTTTTTAAAATGTGCAACAAGGTATATGGAGGAGTGTTCAGTCCTGTCAACATTCCCCTTCCCAGTCTGCAGTCTGAAATTCTACTGTCTACAAACCCGTGACCATCTCATCTGGTGTATGTGCGATATATGCCCCAAAGGGCAAAATAGAGTTGGAGGTGCTGCCCAGCACACCCTGTTCTGAGAACACAGTGCCAGATTGTGGTCATAGTAATGCATTGCGGGTGGACTGAGCAGAAAATAGGTGGAGCTGTATCAAACTTTGGCAAACCTCTGGACAAGGTAAGATGCTTGGTAGGAGAAGGAAGAATGTCTGCCAGTTTGCATCGTTTGTCCTTGTTCTAGAGTCTGTAGAGCTCCAGGAAAGGACAAGCATTGTCAAAGTTGCCAGACTTCTTTTTAGCTCAGTTCATCAAACCAGAACCGGGGCAACCCTGACTTGCTAGTATTTTGGATCATTTTGGAGCTGAGGGTTTCAAATGCATTTCTCATGTAGCACAGACACTTGGGGGAAAGGTCTAAAATCGCTCTTGTATGATTTGGTGCCTCAAATACCAGTTGCCACAATTTTGAGCTTGTTCCTTATCTATTTTCCCATTTAGCACTTTCTTTTGTAAAGCCACCTGAGAGGTTTGCTTGTATTTTCTTTGTAAAAATGTGTATTTTTATATTGAAAATAAAATTTGTATTTTAAGCCAAAACCAATGTTCTTTAACACATTTTCATGTATGTTGAATGTTCATTTCACTGGTGGGAGGGAGGCAAGAGGGCAACATAACTGTGGGTGGGAGAATAAGATACCACCTGCATATCTTCCACATGAAATCTGGTGCAGGGCTTGTTCGTTGGCCACCCTTGGCTTCAGCTGAATTGGATTAAGCTAATTTAAAAATACTAACATGTTCTTCTGGAAACACCGAACTCCTGATTTTTTTTGTCCTTGACAGTAATAAAAGTTCAGCTCCTAGCAGGGTGGGAAGAACCTTAGGTGCCAGTATGGGTAAGTAGAAAGAAAAAATAAATAAAAATCCTTCCAGTAGCTCCTTAGAGACCAACTAATTTGTTATTGGTATCTGAAGAAGTGTGCATGCACATGAAAGCTCATACCAATAACAAACTTAGTTGGTCTCTAAGGTGCTACTGGAAGGAATTTTTTGTTTTGTTTCGACTACGGCAGACCAACACGGCTACCTACCTGTAACTAGAAAGAAAAATGTTAGGGTCTAGGAATCCTTTGGCATCTGAGCTCCATGTTTCTGGCATCCATGAAGCCATCTGTTGTGGCAGGCACAGAACAGTGATTCCTACTTCGACATTCTTCAGTGTTTGCTATTGTAAGCAATGAGTAGAGCGTGGGTTCCTTCGATTGCTCCGTGGCTCCTCTCTTTTTGAGCCGCAGGGGTGGCAACAACAGAACCTTTCTCTGCGAGGGTTTGAGTTATTTGTCTCCAGGCATGGCCTCCTCACGCAGCAGCATTTTGTATTTGTGATCTGGAGACCCATTCGGTGGTTTGCATGCACGTTGCTAGGAAATGAACCCTTCCACATGCTTTCCTACCCAAATTGTGCAGCAGGAGAACTGGCCTGCCTGGGTTTAGAAGAGGGATGGGGAGAACTATGCCTTCATGGAATCTCATCTTTTTTAGTGCCTTTGGGGAGTTCTCTCTTTTTGGAATTGTAGCTTCTGGTTCAGTCAAGGAATGAGGCTATGCAGTATTGGCAGCCATGGCCTCTGGTATTTCTAGCAGAATTTCCCTCCAGGTTTCAGGTTGTTAGAGAAGCGCAAGAGGAACTTGATGCTGGAACTGTGGATTAGCAACATAGGTGGTACAACCGGTGTAGTTTCCATGCTAACAGCAGTTGAGTCGCCCTCCCCACACTAGCCCACAAGTGTCAGGTGGGATTTGGACATAACCCAGCAGAAGAAAATCTGATCGCGGGGGGCCACTAGGGGGCGCATCAGAAGATGGCTGACAATAACATCTCTCCGACCCACACGAGGTAATTTGGAGGCTATGATGGGAGTAATTAGCCTCCCCCCCCCAGGATGGTGGGGACTGCCCTTGCCTGCTGTGCCCTATACCACCCCCGAATTTGTGGGGATGGGGGCACTAGGCACAAAGCCCTCCTGTGGGATTTCGGCGCTCCTGGACGCCATCTCTGATTCGCGCCACTAGCTGCAAGAACTTCAAAAGAAACAATTTGGATGAAGGAATGCACATATTTCGAGGAAGGAGGGGGAGCAAAGACTGCTAACAGAAGAGATCTCTGATAAATTAAGACGAGTCAGAGGAACAAGCATAGATTATGAGAAGATACGCCAAGACTCGGTATGGCAAAGGGGCTGATGGGGGAGGGGAAAAAAAACTTTCCTTTCTTTCTTTTATGTGATTAAACAAGAATCCCCCCCCCTCATGTCAGGAATGTCGATTTAAGGACTTAAGCTGTGGATTTAAGGCTGTGTGGAGATATACTTTCGAACCAAAGCATGTTTTAAGAAGAGCGTGGAATGTATAAGGGCTTTGGAATGACACAGTTAAAAATATCGTCGCCATATTGGGAAGTTCTGTCGGAGGACTTAAGTCTGAGAGGAGAAATAGAGCTGTTTTTATATTGTGGATGAAACTCCTCAGAGGGACTTAAGATCGACAGTTTTGTAATTAATGATGGAAAGAGCGATGTTATTTATGAAGGCGATGTTATATGGAAACCATCTCGATTTGAGGATTGGAAGAACGGAAAATTCACACAGGATTATTATTGGTGTTTATCGGCTTAAGGAGACTATCAGAAGAGATCATAAAGAAAAAAGAGAAAATATATGAACAAGATGTGATGTGGAAACAGCAAGATAAGACTGGATAGAATTATGAACTCTGTTTGGACTGATTTGGACATTAACACAGTAGCAAGAAGATGATCAGAATCCCCCTTCGGATCTTGAAATATGGGTCCCCTCAACAAAATTTAAAATTCGGCTTTGTAATTCGGAATTTATGTGATGTGATTTAATTTGATTTGATTGGCCGGTTAATAAAAATTATTTTTTTTTAAAAAAGAAGAAAATCTGATCGCAGTTGGGGAAAGTTTAAATGGGTGCTTAATTCCCCCATTGAAATCAATACACAAACTTCAGGTAGATCGTACCTTTATTCCTCTCCTCCCTGGACAGGTTCTCTTATGAGACCTTGAATTCATTCAATCTGGGATTAAAGCAATGTACTGTATACACTTCTTGTTCTGAGTAGAATCTTTCTTTAAAAACTTCCCCATCCTAGAAAACATAACCTTAAAATAAAATAAAATAAAATAAAATAAGAAAAGAAGGATGCATATTTCTTGCCACTTAAAAGAATTCATATGTCTAGCCAGGGGTCCACAAAATGTATTTGCCAGATCACTGGAGGGAGCCATATATTTTTGTCCAGCAAACATATCTTGTTCTTGATTCTGTGCTGGACTTCAGAAATCCAACATGATGCCCAAAATGAGATCCTATCCGTTCTTCCAATACCAGTCAGTATTTGTAGAGCCTGTGGTAGAAAAGGCACTAGACTTATTTCAGCTGTTGTCAGTGACCAAATAAATAAATCACTTGGTTTGGAATTGCCCAGATAATTGGAGGGAATATTTATTGGACTGTATGACTTTCCATCCTTAGGACTGAATCAGAAATATATGATGGGTTGAAAAACTGCAGTGAACCTGTATTTAGTCAAAGCTATTTGCACTCTTTTAATAAGTGCAGAACATGGCTCTCCTCAGCTGGATGCATTGTGCATTGCTATTCTTAGATTGGAGGGGAAAACCCTTCAAGTGTGTAGTTATGAGAGTGGGACAAGAAATTAACTTCTAAAAAATGGCTTTTTGTTTTTGGCATTGACTGCACACAGACACAGTTTCAGCTGAGCAGTTTTTCACTTCATCTTGTGGGATGGTGCTCTGTGGGTTAGATATACTTGCATGTGAAAAGTCTGCATGTTAAGGAGAAAGGCAGACTTGACACCTGCCCGGGGCTTTCTGTGTGTGGTTTGGGGACAGCCATCCTACATGCAATTGCCCCTCCTACAGTCTGACTTGGTGTCCTCGCTGCATATTTGGAGCTGTCTTACAATTGTTAAAAGGGAGAACATCATACCTGTAATTAACTGAGGATGTTACCAAAATTTTACAAGACATGTTCCGTCAGGTGGCAAAGCTGCTAATAAGGGGAGTAGAAAAATTGATGACAAAATATAGCTTAAAAATAAATAAATTGAACCTAGATAATAAAAAAAACCGGGAGCATGTATGTGAATCATAAAGTGCTTAAAATCTGATTTTAATGCAAATGTATTAAAAGTACATCTCTAGTTGAATCCATTTGCCTATAAAATGCAGCACTGAAGAAGGCTTTTAAAATAGCAAATAGGGGTGAGGAAATTTTCTTTTGAGGTTAGCATTGTAGATCAGATGTTACAGGCTTTGAGGGGGTTAGAATCCCTGAGATGTCATCCATGCCAGGTTCATCTACTGAACCCACCTGGATAACTTTGTAATTCTTATGCCTTCTAAATTTGTTGTAGTAGCATACATGGGGTAGGTAGAAATTGGTATTGTGAAGGTATTGTTTTGTAAATATACAACAAAATACCTCCTACTGATACATCCTTCTAAGATTCCCACTTCTATCTTCAAATAACACCCTCCATGGGTACAAAAATCAGGACTGTTCTTTATTTAAGGTTCACAGCATGCAGTGGAGTCAGGCCCCCATGCAATCAGATTTTGGGATCTACCAGTTCTCAGTCCAAGAGAATCAGAAGCAAATACAGTGGTACCTCAGGTTACAGACGCTTCAGGTTACAGACCCCGCTAACCCAGAAATATAACCTCAGGTTAAGAACTATGCTTCAGGATGAGAACAGATTGTGCAGCGGCAGTGGGAGGCCCCATTAGCTTAAGTGGTGCTTCAGGTTAAGAACAGTTTCAGGTTAAGAACGGACCTCCGGAACGAATTAAGTTCTTATCCCGAGTTACCAACGTAGTGTGGTTGAGGACAGCTTTGGGTCTAAATTCCAGAAGCAGCAGCTAATGTTCAGAGCATTTTCTGGCAACTAATGTAGTCTAGGACAGGCAATGAAGACA